>NW_026512006.1:0-113043 GCF_027579735.1 Bombina bombina
TCTCTCCCCTCTCTCTCTCTCTCTCTCTCTCTTCTCTCTCTCTCTCTCTCCTCTCTCTCTCTCTCTCTCTCTCTCTCTCTCTCTCCCATCTCTCTCTCTCTCCCCTCTCTCTCTCTCTCTCTCTCTCTCTCTCTCTCTCTCTCTCCTCTCTCCTCTCTCTCTCCCTCTCCCTCTCTCTCTCTCCCCCCTCTCTTCTCTCTCTCTCTCTCCTCTCTCTCTCTCCCCTCTCTCTCCCCCTTCTCTCTCTCCCCCCCTCTCTCCCCCTCTCTCTCTCTCCCCCCTCTCTCCCCCCTCTCTCCCCCCTCTCTCTCTCTCCCCCCTCTCTCCCCCCTCTCTCTCTCTCCCCCTCTCTCCCCCCTCTCTCTCTCTCCCCTCTCTCCCCCCTCTCTCTCTCTCCCCCTCTCTCCCCCCTCTCTCTCTCTCTCTCCCACATTCCCCCTCTCTCTCTCTCCCCCTCTCTCCCCCCTCTCTCTCTCTCCCCTCTCTCCCCCTCTCTCTCTCTCTCTCCCCCCTCTCTCTCCCCCCTCTCTCTCCCCCTCTCTCTCTCTCTCTTTTTTTTAAAAAATACTCATGTTTAATACATTGATAATAGACAATTATAATACATTTCATTTATGAACTTTGTGTGGCTTACCATAAAAAGTGACTATGGCTTTGCCATATTCAGCAAATATTATAACCCACTAATGCTATTCAAAATACTTTTTTTTTCATCAATTTAACAGCACTTATGCAGCATTCATTTTTTACCCTAGTAGTATCTGAGGGAATTATGTGCAGTTATCACATGAATACACAAAGCTTTGGCTGCATGAATAGTAAAACAACAAAAATACTATTTATTCATCAGGCACTTTGGCTGTGTGGTTGTAAAAATACATATTTTCCTGATGCTGAAGACGCTCAGACCTTGGCCTCATGCCTTTCAGCACACACTAAAGCTTGTACATACATTTACCACACACAATGTTGTGCCTCACTTCTTGTTTTCCTTCAGATAATAAAACCACAATACTGTTGGTTTGTTCCAGTATCAAGTTACTTAGCTTCATCATTCCATGTTTATGTCTCAAATAAGAAAATCAATATTGGCTGAAAAGTGGAGCAAGTATTTGAACCATTTTCAGTGTAGCAAGTTTAACATTTGTTTTGTATATCTTTTGACTACATTTATTTGTTGATGTGTAATAAGGTGACCAGATTTTCCAGACCCAAATTCAGGACACCTCACACCCAAATTCGGGACACCTTATAAATATTGAGGAGATGTTAAAAAAAGGAACTTTTACATAGTTTACCTACAATGAAAATCAGTAGCAAAAATTGCTAAGATAAAACTGTTGTAATCTTTATTTTACAATTAGAAAGAAAAGTAGCTGCTTTATTATTCAGAGCTGTGTATTTTCCTAAAGAGATCTTTCTACATCTGAAGTATCTTAACAAACTCAACATAAGTTTCATTATAGTGGACCTTAGTCACAAACATTGCCTTCAGTCTCTACACATCAGAGTTCACTGGTCCATATGTTATTCATGAGGGGAAAATATCCTTAAGTGGCAACATTGGTTCCAGCAAAGCAGAAAAGTAACAGTCTACTTCAAAATTCTTATTGTTTAAAAAGATAGATAACGCCTTTACTACCCGTTCCCCAGCTTTGTACAACCAACATTGTTATATTAATATACTTTATAACCTTTGCAGGGAGCGGAATTGCACAAGCAAACACTTGTGCAATGTTAAATGCGGGCAGCATATTGCTACAATACTCTACACGCATTTTGCGATCCTGGATGGGCAGGTTCACTTGAGCGAACACTGTCCTTCCGGCAGATTATAAATGCTGGCCTAATTCTCTGCCTGTTTTTAAGCCCCTGCAGGTCTCCTTTACCTAAGTGCATGTGTGTCATTTAGATAACACTGTGCTCACTCCTGTGGAGTTATGAATGGGTCGGCACTGATTGGCTAAAATGCAAGTCTGTAGATAGGACTGAGATAAGTAGGCAGTTTGCAGAGCCTTGGTTACAAGGTAATCACAGTGGTAAAAAGCTTATTACTATAATTGTGTTGGTTATCTATCTTTTTAAACAAGAAAAAAATTGCAGTAGACTGTCCCTTTAAGAACATTTGAGCAGCATTCCTATTCATGGACCTTCCATGCCCCAATGTCATATAGTTTTAATTTAAGCACCATTAGACATGCACATATACAAAGTCACCTACAGACATCCACATATATGCACATACAGGCACACACACACATGCACAACACATACCCACACCTATTGACATCCCTTGCTTAGACATAACACACACCCCAGCAAGCACTAGACCCCCAAGCATATGCCCAAGGAACATACACATCCAATGATAAATGTAAATTATTTTGTGCTATTTTGTTGTGATCAGTTATAGTGACAAACTGTGTGAGGGAAGTGTAAGCAAGTAAAGCAGTTCCCCAGATATTCAAAAGCAGCCACATGTTACAATTAATGTGATCTTGCAAATGGTGACACAGCTATTTTACTATGTTGTGCACACAGTAACATTCTTTGCTATAAAAGTAAAACAAAACTCAGCATATTGACTTCTGTAGGGATATCTGGATATGCACTATTAATACACAGTTCTCAGTTGATACTTACTTTGGTACTATTAATTATGAGGCTGTTCACTATATGATTTGATAGTACAGATAAGATACCAGTGTCAAAAGTGAGAATGTCTCAGTCTGCTACTTTTAGCAATACTGAGTGACACAATGTACTATTAATAGGGGTCGATTTATCAAGCTACGGCAGACAGGGGCATACATACGAGCCCCTGTCCGCCGAAGCTCGCCTCTGGTGGGCTGAATTCTGCTGCTAGAATTCAGTATTGCACAAGAATGGAATTTTGCGCTCTTGTGAAATACGGCCCCCTGCCGCGGCCCGCGCACAGCCAATCACGCACGAGCAGGAACTGTGGGCAGGAGCTTTCAATCTCCCTGGTCGGATGAGACCAGGGAGATTGAAATTCGCCACCTAATACATGCTCATGTTCTAAATAAGTGTTAACGTTACATTATCCTACAGTAATCACCATTAAATATGTCATACTCCATATTAAATTTGTTTGCAAAGATGTGACAGTTTAATTTACCCTCTGGCAAGGGCTTGTCCTATATTATGCATACATTTTGTCAGAATGATGGTGGGGTCTGCAATAATTCATATATAGCATTGTTGCTTTCTAGTACTGCTGTGATACTACTGTAAAATTATGTTTATTAGTTGAATGTGTATATAATTGGTAAGTGCGATTGTATATATATATATATATATATTTTCCTGCCCCATTGCAAGCTGTCCAGGTAGTTCCGCTACAACACAGTTCCATGTAAGGAGACTGTGCTTGCAAAAAACCCCAACAAAAGCAGCTGTGAACACAGTGATCTTGAATCCTTACTCCTCCCGCGAGGGACAATTTCATGACAATTCTGGACACCAGATTGAAATTTAGGTGACCCAAATTGTCCTATACAAATTAGGGAGAGACAGCCAAAATCTGCGACTGTCCTGGACAATTTGGGATGGATGGTCACCTTATGTGTAAGCATTGTAAGCTTTCTTTTAGCTACATTTAACCACCAATACGCATGCGCTACCCAGGTGCTGAACCCGAAGATGGGCTGTCTCGTAAGCTTAGATTCCAAATTTTTTCAAATAACGATACCAAGAGACAAAGAAAAATGTATAAAAATTAGTAAATTAGAAGGCTGCTTATAATGGCATGCTCTTATCTGAATCATAAAAGAAAACATTTGGGGTTCAGTATACTTTTAAGCATAGCCAAAAAGAAACTGCAATGTAAAATTATCATTTTATTTTGTCTATTTTCATGTAACATGTTTCTTCTACTTTTGCTTTTTCCACTCCCCAAGAAATGCTGAGTTGCATCCCTTAACAAAACTATGTTGGTGTTTTACATAACCCTGCTACACACAACACAGATTCAGGGCCCTGGCACATTAAGGCCTAGGGGGGCAAAGAATACTGTCCTAGTTATAGCAAACCCACCCATTAAAATGTTACATTTAACCCCTTAAGGACCAGGAATTGCAGAGAAAAACTTGCCCAAAATAGAGAATTTTTAGCATTTTTGCTATTACTTCATTTAAACAGAAATAAAGCCTTTTTTATTTACCTGTCAAAAACATATATATATTTTATATTTTAGTAGAGAACCCCAAGGTATTGCTCTAGGGCCTATTTTTGGTATATTTTATGGTCACCCTTTTGCACCTAATGTGATCATATAAAAAAATGTATTAACTTGTCTAAAATCACATGCCTATCTGAATCATGAAAGTTTATTTTGGACTAGGCTGTCCCTTTAAGGGTTTCTTTTTTTTAGTACTTGGGGTATCAGTGATGTCACTGATTGCTAAATAAAAAGGAAATGTATGTCCTATAGTTCAATCTATGATTAATTTCCAGAAGGGGGCACACAACACTCAATGCACGTGTCTTATTTTTAAATAGGTTAAAATAAATCGTATAATTTTAGTTTTGCGCCACATGTGAGCAGCCATTTGCTTTTCTCAAAAAATAAATATGGGTACATAAAACAGACTAAACTAAACACATTATTATAAGAGCTTATAATATGCAGTAATTTTAATTTTATGTCAAAATAAATAAAATGAAAATTATTATTTGTAAACATCAATGGAAAAATGATTATCTGGCTAGAATAATTTTAAAATCACTTACGGCTAGATTTAGAGTTTTGTCGGTAACGACCCGAAAAGCTAACGCCGGCTTTTTTCTGGCCGTACCATAAAAATAACTCTGGTATTGAGAGTCCACATAAAGGCTGCATTAGGCTCCAAAAAAGGAGCGTAGAGCATATTTAACGCAGCTTCAACTCTCGATACCAGAGTTGCTTACGCAAGCGCCAGCCTCAAAAAACGTGCTCGTGCACGATTCCCACATAGAAAACAATGGGGCTGTTTGAGCTGAAAAAAAACCCAAACACCTGCAAAAAAAGCCGCGTTCAGCTCTAACGCAGCCCCATTGTTTGCTATGGGGAAACACTCCTATGTCTGCACCTAACACTCTAACATGTACCCCGAGTCTAAACACCCCTAACCTTACACTTATTAACCCCTATCTGCCGCCCCCGCTATCGCTGACCCCTGCATTATTATCTATTAACCCCTAATCTGCCGCTCCCGTAAACCGTCGCTACTTACATTATCCCTATGTACCCCTAATCTGCTGCCCCTAGCACCGCCGACCCCTATATTATATTTATTAACCCCTAATCTGCCCCCCGCAACGTCGCCTCCCCCCTGCCTACACTTATTAAAACCCCTAATCTGCCGAGCGGACCTGAGCGCTACTATAATAAAGTAATTAACCCTAATCCGCCTCACTAACCCTATAATAAATAGTATTTAACCCCTAATCTGCCCTCCCTAACATCGCCGACACCTAACTTTCAATTATTAACCCCTAATCTGCCGACTGGAGCTCACCGCTATTCTAATAAATGTATTAACCCCTAAAGCTAAGTCTAACCTAACACTAACACCCCCCTAAGGTTAAATATAATTTACATCTAACGAAATTAATTATCTCTTATTAAATAAATTATTCCTATTTAAAGCTAAAAACTTACCTGTAAAATAAATCCTAATATAGCTACAATATAAATTATAATTATATTATAGCTATTTTAGGATTAATATTTATTTTACAGGCAACTTTGTAATTATTTTACCAGGTACAATAGCTATTAAATAGTTAAGAACTATTTAATAGTTACACTAGTTAAAATAAATTACAAAATTACCTGTAAAATAAATCCTAAACCTAAGTTACAATTAAACCTAACACTATACTATCATTAAATTAATTAAATAAAATACCTACAATTACTACAATTAAACCTAACACTACACTATCAATAAATAAATTATAATACAATTCCTACAAATAACTATAATGAAATATACTAACTAAAGTACAAAAAAATAAAAAAGAACTAAGTTACAAAAATAAAAAAATATTTTCAAACATAAGAAAAATATTACAACAATTTTAAACTAATTACACCTACTCTAAGCCCCTAATAAAATAACAAAGACCCCCAAAATAAAAAAATGCCCTACCCTATTCTAAATTACTAAAGTTCAAAGCTCTTTTACCTTACCAGCCCTGAACAGGGCCCTTTGCGGGGCATGCCCCAAGAAGTTCAGCTCTTTTGCCTTGTAAAAAAAAAAAACATACAATACCCCCCCACAACATTACAACCCACCACCCACATACCCCTAATCTAACCCAAACCCCCCTTAAATAAACCTAACACTAAGCCCCTGAAGATCATCCTACCTTGTCTTCACCTCACCAGGTATCACCGATCCGTCTTGGCTCCAAATTCTTCATCCAACCCAAGCGGGGGCTGGCGATCCATCATCCGGTGGCTGAAGAGGTCCAGAAGAGGCTCCAAAGTCTTCATCCTATCCGGAAGAAGAGGCGATCCGGACCGGCAACCATCTTGATCCAAGCGGCATCTTCTATCTTCATCCGATGACGACCGGCTCCATCCTGAAGACCTCCACCGCGGACCCATCTTCTTCCCAGTGACGTCCAACTGAAGAATGACGGTTCCTTAAGGGACGTCATCCAAGATGGCGTCCCTCGAATTCCGATTGGCTGATAGGATTCTATCAGCCAAGCCGAATTAAGGTAGGAATATTCTGATTGGCTTATGGAATCAGCCAATCAGAATCAAGTTCAATCCGATTGGCTGATCCAATCAGCCAATCAGATTGAGCTCGCATTCTATTGGCTGATCGGAACAGCCAATAGAATGCGAGCTCAATCTGATTGGCTGATTGGATCAGCCAATCGGATTGAACTTGATTCTGATTGGCTGATTCCATCAGCCAATCAGAAAATTCCTACCTTATCAGAATATTCCTACCTTAATTCCGATTGGCTGTTAGGATTCTATCAGCCAATCGGAATTCGAGGGACGCCATCTTGGATGACGTCCGTTAAAGGAACCGTCATTCTTCAGTTGGACGTCGCCGGAAGAAGATGGGTCCGCGGTGGAGGTCTTCAGGATGGAGCCGGTCGTCATCGGATGAAGATAGAAGATGCCGCTTGGATCAAGATGGTTGCTGGTCCGGATCGCCTCTTCGCGGATAGGATGAAGACTTTGGAGCCTCTTCTGGACCTCTTCAGCCACCGGATGATGGATCGCCAGCCCCCGCTTGGGTTGGATGAAGATTTTGGAGCCAGGACAGATCAATGATACCTGGTGAGGTGAAGACAAGGTAGGATGATCTTCAGGGGCTTAGTGTTAGGTTTATTTAAGGGGGGTTTGGGTTAGATTAGGGGTATGTGGGTGGTGGGTGTAATGTTGGGGGGGGTATTGTATGTTTTTTTTTACAGGCAAAAGAACTGAACTTCTTGGGGCATGCCCCGCAAAGGGCCCTGTTCAGGCTGGTAAGGTAAAAGAGCTTTGAACTTTAGTCATTTTAGAATAGGTAGGGCATTTTTTATTTTGGGGGTCTTTGTTATTTTATTAGGGGGCTTAGAGGTAGGTGTAATTAGTTTAAAATTGTTGTAATATTTTTCTTATGTTTGTAAATATTTTTTATTTTTTGTAACTTAGTTCTTTTTTATTTTTTGTACTTTAGGTTAGTTTATTTCATTGTAGTTATTTGTAGATATTGTATTTAATTAATGTATTGATAGTGTAGTGTTAGGTTTAATTGTAGGTAATTGTAGATATTTTATTTATTAATTTATGATAGTTATAGGTTTAATTGTAACTTAGGTTAGGATTTATTTTACAGGTAATTTTGTAATTAGTTTAACTAGGTTAGTTCTTAACTATTAATAGCTTATTGTTACCTGGTTAAAATAATTACAAAGTTGCCTGTAAAATAAATATTAATCCTAAAATAGCTACACTGTCATTATAATTTATATTGTAGCTATATTAGGGATTTATTTTACAGGTAAGTATTTAGCTTTAAATAGGAATAATTTATGTAATAAGAGTTAATTAATTTCAGTAGATTAAAATTATATTTAATTTAGGGGGGTGTTAGTGTTAGGGTTAGACTTAGCTTTAGGGGTTAATAAATTTATTAGAATAGTGGTGAGCTCCGGTCGGCAGATTAGGGGTTAATAATTGAAGTTAGGTGTCGGCGATGTTAGGGAGGGGCAGATTAGGGGTTAATACTATTTATTAAAGGGTTAGTGAGGCGGATTAGGGGTTAATAACGTTATTATAGTAGCGGTGTGGTCCGCTCGGCAGATTAGGGGTTAATAAGTGTAGGCAGGTGGAGGCGACGTTGAGGGGGGCAGGATTAGGGGTTAATAAATATAATATAGGGGTCGGCGATGTTAGGGCAGCAGATTAGGGGTACATAGCTATAATGTAGGTGGCGGCGCTTTGCGGTCGGCAGATTAGGGGTTTAATTATTGTAGGTAGCTGGCGGCGACGTTGTGGGGGGGCAGATTAGAGGTTAATAAATATAATACAGGGGGTCGGCGGTGTTAGGGGCAGCAGATTAGGGGTACATAAGTATAACGTAGGTGGCGGGTCGGCAGATTAGGGGTTAAAAAAATTTAATCGAGTGGCGGCGATGTGGGGGGGACCTCGGTTTAGGGGTACATAGGTAGTTTATGGGTGTTAGTGTACTTTAGAGTACAGTAGTTAAGAGCTTTATAAACCGGCGTTAGCCCAGAAAGCTCTTAACTACTGACTTTTTTTCCTGCGGCTGGAGTTTTTGTCGTTAGATTTCAAACGCTCACCTTCAGACACGACTCTAAATACCAGAGTTTAGAAAAATCACATTGAAAATATAGGATACGCAATTTACGTAAGGGGATCTGCGGTATGGAAAAGTCGCGGCTGAAAAGTGAGCGTTAGACCCTTTTTTGAGTGACTCCAAATACCGGAGGTAGCCTAAAACCAGCGTTAGGAGCCTCTAACGCTGGTTTTCCACGGCTAACGCCAAACTCTAAATCTAGGCCTATGTAAATAAGAGTATCTGCATTAGGGGTGAGAGGGACCAAACCATTTGAAATGGTTTTCTTGTAGCATCTTTGAATACAATTAACTCTTACCAGCTGCTTTTTTCATTATAATCCTGAGGTGATTTCCTCTACTGCAGGAAATGACCTCTCATTTTTGCCTACAGAAAACTTGTATTGTCTATATTGTATTATTATTCTACAAAAACACCCATACACTCTGTGCACTCCATTTTCCCCTTAAAGGGATAGTAAAGTCCAAATTAAACTTTCATGATTCAGATAGGGCATGTAATTTTAAACAACTTTCTTAAATTACTTTTATCATCAAATTTTGCTTTGTTCTCTTGGTATTATTAGTCAAAAGCTAAACCTAGGTAAGCTCATATGCTAATTTCTAATTCCTTGAAAGGCCGCCTCTTATCTGAATGCATTTGACAGATTTTCACAGCTAGAGGGCGTTAATGTGTTTTATATAAATAATATTGTGCTTACACACATGGAGTTATTAAAGTCAGCACTAATTGCCTAAAATGCAAGTCTCTCAAAAGATCTTAGATAAGGATGCAGCCAGCAAAGGCTTATATACAAGGTAATTTGTTGGTTATGCAAAACTGGGAATGATAAACAAAGGTATTATCTAATGTTTGTATAGAAGAGAATAGATTAAAGGGATAGTAAACACCTAGGGCCCCATCCGATATGCGGCGTCGCCCGCAAAAGCCGGGCAACGCCGTTTTTTGCGCGGGTTTGGTATCACATATACGGCGTAGCATACAAGTTACCGCGCGTATAATTCAACCTTCGGCCATATTTTTTTTTACCCATAGACTGACATAGAAAAGACGCGCAATTTGGTATCCAATATACAGCGTAAGGACTTACGCACGCCAGAATTCAGAAAATCTACTCCATTCTCATCTCGCCACAAATTGCAGGCGCAGCAACCCTTGCACTGACTAAAAAACCAACATAACTTTCTGAAGGCCTAACAAATGCATGCTCAATAACATACATATCAGCCGCTTGATCTCAAAAAGTTAAACCTCTTCCAAGCATTTATTTTTCCATGCCCCTGCAAGTGTGTCAAAACAATCACAAACAGCACAACCTCTCAACAGGAAGCCTAATAAACCCGCCAATGCAAATCCTCATTAGCCACCATGTTTCCCCTGCTTTCCAAAGAGAGGCAGCATCATGGGGCACAAGGGGGTGCATCATGGGGCACAAGGGGTGCTGGAAGCCCCACAAGCCCCTGTTGTTCTGTCTATACATGCTGATTCTATAGTTTCTGCTGAGGTCCCTGGTCATGGTGTTGCCCCTGCTGCTGCCCCTGCTGCAGCTGGTCATTAGAATTACATACTTGCGGATATAGTGATGTCCGCGAACAGAAAAATTTGGGTTCGCGAATGGCGAATGCGAACTTCCTCGAAAGTTTGCAAACCGGCGAACCGGGGCGATCCGCCATAGACTTCAATAGGCAGGCGGAATTTTAAAACCCCACAGGGACTCTTCTGGCCACAGTAGTGATGGAAAAGTTGTTTCAAGGGGACTAACACCTGGACTGTGGCATGCCGGAGGGAGATCCATGGCAAAAACTCCCATGGAAAATTACATAGTTGATGCAGAGTCTGGTTTTAATCCATAAAGGGCATAAATCACCTAACATTCATAAATTGTTTGGAATAACCTGCTTTAAAACATCAGGTATGATGTTGTATCAATCAGGTAGTGTAAGGGTTACGCCCGCCTTCACAGTGCACAGTGTAGGTGATATACCTGCCCTGACCATGCTTTGCAGACCAGGTTATCAGTGGTCAGAAGGACCCTTGCCCCAACACTGTGTGCCAGACATGCCATTATAGCAGACTTATATGCCTTTGGCGTTGCTTTTTGGTAATTAGAAGGCTGCTAAATGCCACATGCGCTACCACACGTGTTTTATGCCCAGCAGTGAAGGGGGTTAATTAGGGAGCATGTAGGCAGCTTGTAGAGTTAATTTTAGCTTAAGTGGTAGGGTAGTAGACAACCCAAAGTATTGATCTAGGCCCATTTTGGTATATTTAATGCCACCATTTCACCGCCAATGCGATCAAATAAAAAAGTTTTTTTCACTTTTTCACAAACTTTAGGTTTCTCACAGAAATTATTTACAAACAACTTATGCAATTATGGGCATAAATGGTTGTAAATGCTTCTCTGGGATCCCCTTTGTTCAGAAATAGCAGACTTATATGGCTTTGGCGTTTGCTTTTTGGTAATTTAGAAGGCTGCTAAATGCCACTGTGCACCACACGTGTTTTATGCCCAGCAGTGAAGGGGTTAATTAGGGAGCATGTAGGCAGCTTGTAGAGTTAATTTTAGCTTAAGTTTAGTGTAGTAGACAACCCAAAGTATTGATCTTGGCCCATTTTGGTATATTTCATGCCACCATTTCACCGCCAAATGCGATCAAATAAAAAATATTGTTCACTTTTTCACAAACTTTAGGTTTCTCACAGAAATTATTTACAAACAACTTATGCAATTATGGCATAAATGGTTGTAAATGCTTCTCTGGGATCCCCTTTGTCCAGAAATAGCAGACTTATATGGGCTTTGTCATTGCTTTTTGGTAATTAGAAGGCTGCTAAAATGCCACTGCGCACTACACGTGTTTTATGCCCAGCAGTGAAGGGGTTAATTAGGGAGCATGTAGGCAGCTTGTAGAGTTAATTTTAGCTTAAGTGTAGTGTAGTAGACAACCCAAAGTATTGATCTAGGCCCATTTTGGTATATTTAATGCCACCATTTCACCGCCAAATGCGATCAAATGAAAAAAAATTGTTCACTTTTTCACAAACTTTAGGTTTCTCACAGAAATTATTTACAAACAACTTATGCAATTATGGCATAAATGGGTTGTAAATGCTTCTCAGGGATCCCCTTTGTTCAGAAATAGCAGACTTATATGGCTTTGGCGTTGCTTTTTGGTAATTAGAAGGCTGCTAAATGCCACTGTGCACCACACCGTGTTTTATGCCCAGCAGTGAAAGGGGTTAATTAGGGAGCATGTAGGCAGCTTGTAGAGTTAATTTTAGCTTAAGTGTAGTGTAGTAGACAACCCAAAGTATTGATCTAGGCCCATTTTGGTATATTTCATGCCACCATTTCACCGCCAAAATGCGATCAAATTTAAAAAAAACTTAAATTTTTTTCGCAATTTTAGGTTTCTCACTGAAATGATTTACAAACAGCTGTGTGCAATTATGGCACAAATGGTTGTAAATGCTTCTCTGGGATCCCCTTTGTTCAGAAATAGCAGACATATATGACTTTGGCGTTGCTTCTGGTAATTAGAAGGCCGCTAAATGCTGCTGCGCATCACACGTGTATTATGGCTAGCAGTGAAGGGGTTAATTAGGTAGTTTGTAGGAGCTTGCAGGGTTAATTTTAGCTTTAGTGTAGAGATCAGCCTCCCACCTGACACATCAGACCCCCTGATCCCTCCCAAACAGCTCCCTTCCCTCCCCCACCCCCACAATTGTCCCCGCCATCTTAAGTACTGGCAGAAAGTCTGACAGTACAAAAATAAAAGGTTTTAAAAAAAAATTTATAGCATATTTACATATGCTGTGGTGTAGCATCCCCCCTTAGCCCCCAACCTCCCTGATCCCCCCAAAACAGCTCTCTAAACCCTCCCCATCTGCCTTATTGGTGGCCATCTTAGGTACTGGCAGCTGTCTGCTATTATTCACAGTCAAAAAAGTGTTGTTTTTTTAAATGTACACTACTGTTACACCAGATATGAGTGGTGGCACTGGGCAAGTGGGCACAGTATAAGCTGTGAGCCTGACACACATGCTGGCAGGCAGGCAACTGCAATTAGATTACACAGGAAAAAAAAAAAAGCAGACTGATGTTCTAGCCATAAAAAGGTCTTTTTGGGGTGCTGTCCTTACAGCAGAGATCAGATGAGTCCTTCAGGACTGTAGTGGACATTGAATACACTAGCCTAGCTATCGATTTCCCTATTAAATCAGCAGCAGCTACACTGTCCCTCCTCTCACTAAGAATGCAGCTTCCGAATGAATCTAAAATGGATGCTGTCCAGGAGGTGGGAGGGTCTGGGAGGGAGGGGTCTGCTGCTGATTGGCTTGTAATGTGTCTTCTGACTGTGAGGTACAGGGTCAAAGTTTACTCATTGATGAGGAATAGGGGGGCGGACCGAGCATCGCATATGTTCACCATCCGCGGTGAACGCGAACATGCTATGTTCACCGGAACTATTCGCCGTCAAACTATTCATGACATCACTACTGCGGATTTCCACTGCATGTAAGTGAAACTACTACATCCACCCCCCTTCCCTTAACCACCCTAATTACTGAAAATATCTCATTAGTTTAATTCATGTTTTAGGGTCACTATGATTTATTGACTATCATTAAGAAGAATGAAAATGGATGTTTATACCTTATGTTTCACACCTTCTGTAAATACATTATTATTTATATATATATATTATATATATATATATATATACCCATGTCACATGTCAATTTCTATTGGATGTGAGAAACCTTGATTTACATCTTAAAAGTGAATATTACTATATGTACCCCTTCATACACAACTATGTGATGTGGTTTATAGAACATGAATAAGTCATAAACATGATAATATTACCTTTTTGGGCCATTTCCACACAGGCATTATTATATGTTTTAACAATATTAGTGTACTAAAACACCCCTCACATGGATGTTGATGACAATTATATGGTAAATAACAGAGGACAAGATTCATAGTGAACTATAAGAAATATTTATTGTATTTTTAGGCTTCTTGTATGAGGGGACTGAGGTGACTGTAGTGGATTTCCTTGTTCTCCTCGTTTGTGAAGATTCAGATGTTTCTGTTGGTGTGCTGGCCACAGATGATAGGCTGGAGGCAGTGTCCTGCTGGTGTGTAAAGCGCTCAAACCAACACACCCAAGAGTTGATTTTGTTCCTGCCATATATTGTCCATCTGCATATCAGACAGAATTCTCATCATCTGCGACTGGTTTTGAACAATTCCACTTAATGATGCTGCCATGTCCCTCTGCAGCTCTTTGCTACACTTGTGTAACCTCTCTTGGCTCCTGTGAAACTTCTGTTGGCCCTCTTTGTCTGCTCTAGCAGCTTGTTATGAGCCTCCACTGGAGTGAAATGTATTCCTCACCCAGGGGAGAATACAATGCATCCAAAGGCTCTTGAGCAGCAGGGATTCTAGGTGCTTGAGGTGCAGGTTCAGCTTGCATTCTGCTGGTTCCTGTGGGACATTTTCAGCTGTATCTGCTGGTGCTTGTGGGACATCTTCAGCTGAATCTGCTGGTGCTTGTGGGACATCTTCAGCTGCATCTGCTGTGCTTGTGGAACATCTTCTGCTTGCATCTGCTGGTGCTTGAGTACTTTCAACTATATGTTTATCTGCAGATGGTGGAGCTCTCCCCAAATGAAGAGGATGGTGGAGCTCTCCCAAGTGAAGAGGATGGTGGAGCTCTCAGGGTGGATTGATAGTCCCACTGATGACCAGTGTGTGACCACTCAGCCTGTCCAGTTGGCACTTCTAGTGACATACCCTGTGTGTAAAAGCCATGACAGCCCTGAGATTGTGTTGGGGAAGGGGGGTAAATACATGGACCCTTTGTGGCTGACTTGGCTCCCCCTCAAAAGCCAAAAGAAGAATATTCCTCTGGCCAGGAATCTTGCCAGGGGTCATATGTCAATGGTGGTGGCATCACTTCAGGGTCACCAACTGAAGCCATCCAACCCTGCTCATGGCCTGGGGAGCATAATGTTCATGTGGTCATGTTTAATTTGTAATGTCCTGGAACTCTCTGGTACAGAAGTATATGCAGCACGCCCGTGCTTAACCCTTAAAAAATTAGCACAGTATAAGATAACCAAATCCACTACCTGTATCAATGGACTACAGTGTGTGGTTATCAAACAGACAAACAGTTCAAAGTAGGCGTTTACATGCATAAGATTAACGGTCGGCATGAAGAACCTGCACATGCATTTAATTATAAATAATATCAACTATCACCACTTATTATGCTGTGATTGTGTAATAGTTATTGCTGGTTTCCTCCATGTAAACAGTCTTCTTCATAGAAAACAATTAGCCCATCTCCAGTTCATGTCAGTAAAACGTAACTTTTATTTAAAAGATTTTGTAAAAAACAAATTCTTACAAACCTGGATAGAGTTCTATTATTTGTACCCGTGTACAGTAGTAAATAGCTCAGACTTCCTAGTGATGCGTCACTGGACGCGTTTTCACCGAAGCTTTCTCAATAGTAACTTACAGTGTAAGCTAAACCGCCAACCTTTAAACATCCCTCTAATCACGTGGCCTCCATTCACAGAAAGGAAGCTTCATTTCAAATAACATCTAAGCCAATGGTAAAACACAAACCAATTGCTCAGCTGTTGCTATGTAGAATTTCTATCAACACACTGAATCTATTTCTTCTAGTATTTACCGCAACATTGTATCTACAATTCTAATCTTTAAGTATACAACAAATTCGTATATAGACTCATATTTCAGAAAGTTATCTGCTTCTTTTCAGATATTCTAAGAAAACATTGCGTTTAATTTACATTAAAAATAATAAAGAGGAACTGGAATGGAAAAGTTAATGAACTAAGAGCTATAACATGATATTCATTTTTTTGGAGCAATAATGAATATGCTTTTCTATACACATAGGTATAGAAGTATGATATCTTTGATAGATTAAAATATCAATATATGGAACAGGTAATACAGGAGCAAGAAGGCAAAAAACAAAAAATAAATATGAATAAATAAATAAAATGAAATAAACAGTAAAAACAGACAGCAGAAATAGAATGCTTAGATCCATTTGAAAAAGCACAGGCACAAAAGAATACCATCATATCTTTAGAAAGCTATCACAGATGTATAGGGGAAATTATTAACAACATCTGATTCTTAATTGGATAATAGCTGTTTTTGTATGCTATTACTTACACAAAGTTTTGTCTTGCTTGTTCTATTGTTAAACTTTTGTAAATAAGTATAAACTTTCTAGTCTATTCTTTTATTTTATATATATTGCAAAAAATAACCTCCTAGTTTTCTTCCCTTATATTATTGTATGTTTGCATTTATCCTAAGAAGAGATCAACATCCCACCTAGCATTTATACCTTTTGGTTCTTTTGTTTGCAAAAAGAATATCCACTTAGTCTCTTTAAATAGCATGTTTTTAAATCTATTTTCCTCCTCTAGGAGAACTATATATATAATAAAATTGCTTGTATCTGAAAGGCTTTTTCAGGATTGGGGTGCATACAAAAATGTTTGGCTACTCTGGTCCTTTGGTGGATCTGCCTGGTATGTCATTCAGATGCTCTCTAGCCCTATCCTTCAACATACGACGAGAGCACCCTACATACTGTTTATTAAAGACTAAGCATGTAATGAGATATACTATAAATTTAGATGTACAGTCCTAGACGATATCTAATTCTGTATATCTTTTGTGTGCTTTGTAGAACTAAAAAAATTCCCCTGTCTTTATATGTGTACATGTTAGACAAGGATGATGTCCACATTTGAAACAGCCCTTTTTGCTTAGCCAATGTTCTTTTGTTTGATTCTTATCAGGCCCTGTATAAACATACTCAATCAGTCTATCACGCAGTGTAGGTGATCTTCTAGCTATATACTTACAACCTTCAGACACAATTTCATTTAATTTAGTATCTGTTTGTAATATGTTCAGATTGTTTTTCACTATGTTTGTGATCTAAAATAGGATTATTACTAGAAAAATATATATTGTGATTCAAACCATCCTAAAATATGTTCGCATACGATGGGGCAAATTTTGTCCCCATCGCCGTGCGTGCTTGTTGCAGAAAGTATTCCCCATCAAATTGAAAAAAATTATTGGTTAATAGGAAACTTAACACCTCTATGATAAAATCTATTAAACCTTCTGGGTATGTACTATATATGCCTTAGATGTAACGCACTGCTTTTAAACCCAACACATGCGGTATACATGAATATAAGGAACTGACATCTACAGTGAGCCATGCTTGTTCTTTCTCCCAGCTCTCTTTTTCTACCTTATTCCAATAAATGAGATGTATCCCTCAAAAAAAACGGGTAATTTGATGACACATGGTTGAAGTAAATTGTCAACCCATTCTCCTAGATGTTCTAACAGAGAGCCTACCCCTGAGACTATTGGCCTACCCGGGTTGTTAAGAGGATCTTTATGTATTTTCGGCACCATTCTGAAATTTGGTACTATAGGATGTTCTTGAAATAAATAATCCCCTAGGTCTCATCATCTAGTATACCTAGATGTATCCCCTCATCTATTAGATGGATTAATTTTTGTTTTATATTTTCTGTAGGGTTATATTTCAGTTTCTTATATGAAATTTTGTCATTTAATTGCCTTTGTGCTTCTAAGTAATAGTCTGATTTATTTTGTACTATTATCGAGCCACCCTTATCTGCTTGAGTGATCATTATCTCTTTGTTAGAGATTAATTTTTCCAAAGCCTGCCTTTCTTTTTCGTTAAATTATTACTCTCATAGCTATTATATTTTTTTCAATGGAGTTGTCTTTAAGATCAATTAGATCTTTATAAACCTTTTTCTTGGAATAACTCAATAACTCTATCCCTGCTGTTAACTGGATAGAATTTACTCTTAGGTTTTTAATGAACTAGTTTATTTTCTTTATGAATTTGCCAATCCTCAATTTCCCTTTCTGATTCAGATTGTAATTCCAAAAGGGAAATGGCACACAGATAAATCTTCAAATCTCAAAAGGATAATTTATTAAATTCAATGGATTGTGGTCTCTGGTAATTCTTGATTCTCCTTTTCTATATAAAAAAGTGGCTTTTTCAAAACTATCTTTCTCATTAAGATGTCGTGGACACCAAGAAGAAATGAGGGCTCTGTGGGACGACAGAGTGAAGACAACTGCTACAAAAGAGACCAACAACGACAACCACAGCAGACAAATACTGCTAATAAAAATAAGAACAAAAATAAAAAGAATAAGAAGAATTACAACAAAACAAGGGGGTAATTCTCATAAAAAAGATCAGTTTCTCTGAGTCAAACATATCGGGCTCACATTCAGCATCTACTCCTGATAGTGAGATCATTAGATTCCACAGCTTTAGCAGTAAGTGAAATAATGGATGACACAGATAATGAAGAGCACTCAAAAAAACGACAAAGCAGAGGGAGTCATGCTCTAATAGAGGAAGAAGAAAGTACAGCAAACAGATATCAACTGGTTCTAAGGAACAAGAAGGAGAGCAAGAAGAAATACGGACTATAATAAATTTATCTAGTCATGTACTAGAAGAATCAGAGATAAACCTATTGAAAAATGGTCTAGGTTTTCACCAACCTCTGACTTCAATTTATTTGACACTATTGTGGACATTAACAATTTTCTGAGAAATTTAGTTTTGAAAAGCACTTTTTTGATATCGAAAAGGAGAATCAAGAATTACCACATTTAGAGGAGAGCAGAGACCACATTCCATTGAATTTAATAAATGATCATTTTGAGATTTGAAGATTTATGTTTGGGGCCATTCCCTTTTGAAATTACAATCTGAATCAGAAAGGGAAATTGAGGATTGGCAAATTCAAATAAATAGTTCATTAAAAACCAAGAGTAAATTCTATCCAGTTAACAGCAGGGATAGAGTTATTGAGTTATTCCAAGAAAAAGTTTATAAAGATCTAATTGATATTAAAGACAACTCATTGAAAAAAGATAATAGCTATGAGAGTAATAACTTAACAAAAAAAGAAAGGCAGGCTTTGGAAAAATTAATCTCTAACAAAGAGATAATGATCACTTCAAGCAGATAAGGGTGGCTCAATAATAGTACAAAATAAATCAGACTATTACTTAGAAGCACAAAGCAATTAAATGACGAAATTACATATAAGAAACTGAAATATAACCCCACAGAAAATATAAAACAAAAAATTAATCCAACTAATAGATGAGGGGATACATCTAGGTATACTAGATGATGACCTAGGGGATTATTTATTACAAGAACATCTTAAATTTACTTCAACCATGTGTCATCAAATTACCCGTTTTTTTGAGGGATACATCTCATTTATTGAATAAGGTAGAAAAAGAGAGCTGGGAGAAAGAACAAGCATGGCTCACTGTAGATGTCAGTTCCTTATATTCATGTATACCGCATGCGTTGGGTTTAAAAGCAGTGCGTTACATCTTAGGCATATATAGTACATACCCAGAATAGATTTTATCATAGAGGTGTTAAGTTTCCTATTAACCAATAATTTTTTTCAATTTGATGGGGAATACTTTCTGCAACAATGTGGCACGGCGATGGGGCAAAATTTTCCCCATCGTATGCGAACATATTTTTAGGATGGTTTGAATCACAATATATATTTTCTAGTAATAATCCTTTTTTAGATCATATCGTCATGTATACTAGATACATAGATGATTTATTATTTATATGGAGAGGTGAGAGGGAAATAGCAAATGATTTCCTCTCCTATCTAAATAATAATGACTACAATCTTAAATTTACTTGGGAATATCAAAAGAAAACAATTAGATATCTAGACATCAGCCTAACATCGGATGAGAAACAGAGAAAGATCATTACAGAGCTATATAGAAAAGAAATAACAGGAAAACATCATCCTACGTGCAGATTCTAGTCACACAACACATGTTAAAGGCAGGAATACCAAAAGGTCAATTCATACGCATAAGGCGGAATTGTTCCACATTGGAAGCTTACAACAAACACTCAGATGAATTGATATTAAGATTAGTGGATAGAGGATATAACATTAACAAGTTGAAAAAAATTCAGAGTGAAATAAGAAGTACCAATAGGAAATCATTACTTAAGACAAAAAAAAAGGAATAAAAAGTATTATCATAGGAATCACAGTCAAATAAATATAAAGGTACCAATTTCATTACGACTTACAGTAAACAATTCAGAAAAATCACAAACATAGTGAAAAACAATCTGAACATATTACAAACAGATACTAAATTAAATGAAATTGTGTCTGAAGGTTGTAAGTATATAGCTAGAAGATCACCTACCACTGCGTGATAGACTGATTGAGTATGTTTATACAGGGCCGTGATAAGAATCAAACAAAGAACATTGGCTAAGCAAAAAGGGCTGTTTCAAATGTGGACATCATCCTTGTCTAACATGTAAACATATAAAGACAGGGGAATTTTTTAGTTCTACAAGCACACAAAAGATATAAAGAATTAGATATAGTCCTAGACTGTGCGTCTAAATTAATAGTATATCTCATTACATGCTTAGTCTGTAATAAACAGTATGTAGGGTGCTCTAGTCGTATGTTGAAGGATAGGGCTAGAGAGCATCTGAATGACTTACAGGCAGATCCATCAAAGACCCGAGTAGCCAAACATTTTTGTATGAACCCCAATCCGGAAAAAGCATTTCATATACAAGCAATTGATTATATACAAAGATCTCCTAGAGGAGGAAATAGATTTAAAAACCTGCTATTTAAAGAGACTAAGTGGATATTCTTTTTGCAAACAAAAGAACCAAAAGGTATAAATGCTAGGTGGGATGTTGATCTCTTCTTAGGATAATGCAACATACAGATAACAATTTGTTGACGTCTTGAGAGGATTTCCGGTGGGAGGAGCTGTCCAGTGTAGCACGCGGATCTCGGCGTGGTGCCCTGAGTACGGTGTACAGACAGCTTCATACATCTTTCTCCAGCGGCCACTCTCCCCGCTGTTGGTGCGGATAAACACCCTAGGGAGCAGGGCAGATTCAAACCGGCCCAGGCAGGAAACCCTCCAAGTGACCATATATCCGGGTCTTGGTCAGAGCCGCAACTCCACTACTCTATCAAGGACCCTTGATCACCTATACCAGGTCATGTCACCCGCACTGTACGCGGTGGAGACTCAGTTGGCAGTAGCGGTAACCGACGAAGTGCTGAAGGCGTGTAGCGGTGCTGTAGTGCTGCAGTGTGTGAGGAGCAGTTTGGTGGCCCGGGTTGAAATGGAGCCAAGGGGAGGGAACGTGCCCGCTGCGAGGTAGATGTGGCCTCCTAGGGCACTTCGTTGTGAGATGAGCTCTCCCGGGCTATACTATAATATAGCACCCGGCATATGACAACCAGGATTACATCAGCTGAAGTACGCTGACTAGTTTAATAACAGCGCTAAGGTCGAGCCTCCTTTTTCTTCACCCAATAGAAAGTAGGAGGTGTGTAAAGGCTGGGACACTACGCTCTGCAGAACGGACAGAGCAAGCACAGACCCGTGCAGACCCGTGGGAGCAACATTGGAGCCTTGTTAGTGTCTGTAAGAGGACGGGTGTCCAGATTCTAGTAGATATAACCCTGAATGAAGGGGGCAAGAGAGAAGCAAGCGAGTAAGGTAACTTTAGCGCATCTATCCTGTTCGGTGGCCTGCTGTGTAACTACAACTGCCGTGCGGATGAGAATCCGTTTTGTCACTGCCTTGAAACAGGATTTGAATTGCCATACTCGGGTTAAACAGGATCTTGTGTCCCTACATTTCCCCAATCTTTGCTATAAGTGCTACGGATAAGAAAGGGGGATCTGTTTTTCTTATGGTAACCTTGTAAGGATTTGGAAGCCGGCTAGCCAGCCTCTTGACAGATTTCCTATCACCGCCATACTTGAAGTTACCGGTGAAACTAAGGTACTGTTATTGTTATTTCCTTACTACCCTGCATCTCTATTTTAGCTTAAAGTGAGGCCATATGGTTATTTCTAGATGTTAGCCGTCAAGAGGCTACCAGGACGATTACCAAGCTAAGGCATGCCATCTGGTCCTTAAGTGCTCTTACATTCACATAAAAGTCATTCTATTAAGTCAGTGGTTCTATAGCGCCTCTGCGATTAAGATACTAAAGGCAACCCTAACCACTTGGAAATGTAAAAAGACGTTATTGCAGAAGGACTTGCTGTGAATTTAATGCTTCAAAAATACATTTTTTTGCTTGTTTTTCTCTTGTACTTCTTCCTGCAAACCTTTTTTTTTGTTATAAAAAATTTACTATTTTTTGTGCATTATATTAGATTTATTAGTTAGCTACCAAGGACTTAGGAGAAAATAGAACAGAGAAGGGAAGACTTTTTGTTAAAACCTAGTTTCTAGCCTTAAAACGTCTTTATATAAAGAATGTGCATACAAAAGAAATGTAAATGAACTAGATAGGGCATAGATGTCAGACATAAGAGAAGTTATTGCTCTAATTAACCCTTTGTTGTCTATTTTTCAGGAGCTGTAGGGCTACAAAATGTTTATTTTCCACATTTAATTTCTTAGAATTTCTTTGAAATTGCTAGATTAGTTTTTGCTAGTTTTTTTTTTTTTTTTCTGGGTGATTTTTTTTTTTGTGTGTGAATTTCTTGGTCTTGCAACTAGCCAAAAGGGGTTGGCTAAACACCTGTCTGGGTCATCAACATTGAACTCTCTTGTATAGCTAGCTGTAAAAATATATCAGATAACTGTTAAAACTAAGTATTTAGGATTTTGTCAATCTGAATCTTATCAGTGACGAATTTTTGCTTCGGATATCTTTTATATATTTTTTCTGTCGTTACCCTGCTACTGTCACATTCACACTCTTTTAGAAGTATCCGCTTATATGTATCACTAAAGCCTTTTTTTTTCCTTTCACAACACCAATCACTAGAGCTGTTTAGCTCATTGTTTATTTGTACTCATATATATAATAATATATATATATATATATATATATATATATTATACACATAAATAAATACACACAAGAGTTTTCATTTTCCTTTTGGGAAAATATTATACCTACCTCAACACACGCTCACTAATTTTGCTGGTTAAAGTTAAAGAAAGCAGTTGATAGCCATTTTTAGACCTCTATTTGCACGTGGTAAAGAAGCACTCTCGAGTTTTTTTTTTTTTTTTTTTTTTTATTGTTTTTGTGTGTGTTTTTCTCACGCTATTTTCACTCCTCACAATAGAAAGTAGATAATTTTCACTTTTCCATCCACACCTTTTTTCTGTAGTTGTGATATTTTTTTTTCTTTTTTTTTTTTCTTCTCCTTTTTTTCCCACATCACTCAAACTTTTCACTCTCTCATTAAGCACGACTAGGAGGGTCACGAGGGGTTGGAGACTAGATAATGGCTAAGAATCAACTAACTTCCTTTCTAGCTCTCCTTTCCTCACCGTTTTTTTTGTGTTTTTTTTTTCTCTTCTCCTTCTATGGAAAGATTTGTAACCCAAGCCAAAGCATCTTCGCCCAGAATGCCGGCTAAAAGCAAAGATAAAAAAGACAAGCAGGGCGACCCCAATTTAAATAGCTCTAGTGAGACTCTATCTAATATAAATGACACACAGTTGCTGATTACTCACTTAACTGATTTATTTACTCCACAGTTTGAGATAATAAAGGCCGAGCTAGGCACAATTTCTTCGGTAATTTCTAACCTCTCTATGGAGGTCAAACGATTTTCTAATAGAATGTTAGAAATGGGAGAACAGAGTTTCTGAGCTAGAAGATCAAGCCAATGTCCAAGTTGATACTATATCCAAACAGAGCTCTAGAATTGCTAATTTACAATCGCGTCTGGACGACCTGGAAGATCACTCCAGACGCAATAATATTTGAATCATTGGCCTCCCCGAGACTCCAGAATTTCAGGATTTATATCATTTTACATCTTTTATATTGCCTCAGGCTTTAGGTTTTCCCCAGCAGAGGCTCCCCATTTTTATAGAGAGAGCCCACAGAACGGGCATTAAAAATCCTCAGTCTGAGGGATCCCGTTCAAATAGAATGTGCATTTTTACAATCTTGAATTACCAAGATAAGATTGAATTTCTCAGATTATTCAAAAAAAAAGAACTGAACCACTTATGTTTGGATATAATAGAATCCTATTATTCCAAGATTACTCGGCAGAAACCTCTTTAAAAAGAAAGACAATGGCACCATTCTGCTCACAACTTATTAATAAAGGCTATAATGCGTGGATGGTATATCCTGCCAGTATAATTGCTGGACAGGAATGGTGCCAGAAAAATCTTTTGCGAGATGGGAGAGGTTAAAAAATTTATAAATGAACAATAACTTATCGCCCAGCTATTTCAGGTTTTTACCTGGTCTCCTACAAATGAAGAGTGTACTAGGTATTAAAGTCCTTTATTTTCTCTTTGGAAATATTTCCTTGAAAAAGAATCAGGTTTTTCTTGTTTTATTATTATTAGATTGTGTTTTTTTTTTTCTTTCTTTTTCTTTCTTTTCTTTTTCTCTTTTCTTCCCCCTGGGCCCCGCAAGAGGAATCGCTATCTGTTTGAGTAGTTAAGAATCGGTAATGGATATTAAATTTTTATCTTGGAATGTAGGGGGGATTGTCTCTCCTATGAAACGCAAGTTGATTATCAAATCATTGGCTAAACAAAAACCAGATATTGCTTTTATTCAAGAGACTCATCTCACAGAACAGGAAGTCGCTAAGCTTAAGATACAATGGGTGGGAGAGGTAATTGCCTCCTCTTCAAGTAGGAGAAAATGTGGAGTGGCAATCTTGATCAACAAAGCTTTGGAGTACAAGGTCATTCAGGTGGAGACAGATACCTCTGCGAGGTTTATTTTAATCCAAATCATCATTAATAAAATTAAATATGTTATCTGTAATGTTTATGCCCCAAATAAATTCTATAGTGACTTTTGGGAGACTGTTTAAAGCCAAACTTTTTCCCTATATAAAGGAGAACCTTATAATAGGCGGAGATTTTAATTTGGTTATGTATCCAGAAATTGATAGGTTCTCAAGGACGAATCTCCCAGAGAATAGGAGGACCTCTAAATACTTTATCAAATTTTGTCACAAATTACACCTTACTGATATCTGGCGAAGCCTTAACCCGGACTCATTAGGCTTCACATGTGAATCTAAAGCACAGAGAACTTTTGCCAGGATAGATTTATTTCTAATTTCTGAACCACTTTCAATTTGTAAAGTAGAGGCTGGAATTGGTGAGATCATGACCTCGGACCACTCAAGTATATCTTTAACTCTGAAATCCCATGACAGTAATAAATTTAAAACGCCCAGGGCTTTTTTTTTCCATGTCATCTCTACAATAATCCTAGATATAGTCACTGGTTAAAACAGGCGTGGAAGGATTATAGTACACGTAATATTTCTTATTTTCATAAGATTGAAACCTTTTGGGAGGCTTCAAAAGCGGTATTACGTGGTGAAATTATGGCATTTCTAGATATTAAAAACAAGAAACAACGTGCCTGAGACTTACAACTTACTAACCAGGTTAAAAATGCGTATAAAAAATATCATGGAGATCGTTCCATTAGGAATTAGCATAACTATATAGCTCTAAGAAAGGAGATAGATATATTTCTAGCTCATAAACATTTAGAAGATGAAGCCAAAATCAATTTATATTTCAGAAGCTTTCATGGTAGCTCCGCTAAAAATTTAGCTAGATTAGTTAAAATAAGGAAGAAGAAGAATTTGATCTCTAGTATTAGGGAAGGAGATACAAGATACACCAACACAGAAGAGATATGCGAAGTTTTTTTTTAAGTATTATAAGCAATTATATTCTAAACAGGAAAGCAACTCCATTAACCAAGCAAATTTTTGGGACAAGGTTATCCTTCCTCAGTTACAGCAAGAAGAATTAGAATCCCTGAATGCTCCGATCACCTCTGAAGAAATATTAAAAGCTATTAGTGCATCTAAACTGAATAAAGCCGCAGGTCCTGATGGGTTTCCTGTGGAGTTCTATAGATGTCTAGCGGTGGAATTAACTCCAGTCCTAGAGAAATTGTTTAACTGTTACTATATTACTAATAAACCAATTTCAGGGCGGTTCGCAGCGGCAAATATATCATTAATTTTGAAAAAAGGGAAGAACCCAGAAGACCCAGCCTCATACAGGCCAATTTCCGTCCTTAATGCGGATTATAAAATCTTAATGTCTGTTGTTGCTGGTAGACTTGCAGGGTGTTTGGACAAACTTATACATCCGATCAGGTCGGATTTATGGCCGCGTGAAATTCTACTAAAAATATCAGGAGATTAACCACGTTGGTTGACTATAGCTGGAATAGCGATCAGTTCAAAGACAGAAATAAGCTAAATGATAATGCAGTTCTTACTCTGGACACAGTCAAGGCTTTTGACAGTATAGCCTGGACTCATTTATTTAAAACATTAGAGAAATTCGGTTTTGCAGATAACTTCTTATATTTCATTCAGAAAATCCATTGGAAACCAGAATCTTTTTTTTTTAACCGGACGCTCTCTCCATAAGATAATATAGAAAAGAGGAACAAAACAGGGTTGCCCTCTCTCACCCCTCTTGTTGAATATTGCTCTTGAACCGTTGGGCAACTAGATTGAGAGAAATCCTGCCGGGATACCAGATCTAGACCCAAATTTAAAAGTCTTACTTTATGCGGATGATATTCTAATATGTCTGCAGAATACCAGAGATACAATTCCTAAGGTTATAGATATTTTGGAGGAGTTTAGCTCCTTCGCGGGATATAAGTCCAACTTGGATAAAAGCGAATTTATGTGGCTTGGCAAAGAAACTAATCGACAAACTAATTTATGTTTCGTACATTTTCTGCAATAAAATATCTGGGGTTGGAGATTCACAAAAACCCCAAACATTGGTACTCTTCCGCCAATATTGATGCGCTTCTTCAGAAGATCAAAGAAGATCTTGAGTTATGGGAAGGCTTTCCCTTTATCTATTTCTGCATCTGTCAATCTGATCAAAACAATAATTTTTCCAAGGATTCTTTATCCTTTACAAAATCTCCCATTACTTCTTACAAATAAAGATCTAAGTAGATTGAATTCTTGGTTTTCCAAGTTTATTTGGAAAGCTAAAAAACCACGTATATCATTGGAAAAATTATCTAAAAAATGTGATAACGCAGGGCTATCTCTTTGCCTAACATCAGATTTTACAAAATCGCATCCTTGCTTAAAATAGCTATAGACTGGTTAGCACAAACGAATAGGGTTACCTCTTATGAGTCGGAATCTAGATTGATTCACCCATGGTCTTTGAAGGCTCTTTTACACTGCCCAATACAAGAAATACCGCGAGAAGTCTTTATACTACAATCTTTCAAAAACCCGATATATGCATGGCAGAAGTTTTGTGCTATGTTAGCATTGAATCCTTTTTTTCTGATTTTTTACCTATTAGAGCTAACCCGCTTTTCTTGCCGGGAACAGACCAAAAAAGTATTTTTAGAGTGGCAGGATAGAGGTCTTAAGGATATTGTTCAGCTATTGGATGATCAATGTCAGATTCTTCCTTGGGAAACTATTTTCTCAAAATACTCGTTAGGTATAGGGAATCGGTTTGCCTATTTCCAGGTCTGTCATTATGTTAGCTCCCAAAGCTGGTATTCTTCAATCAGGTCTGAGTGGTCTGAGGTCAAAATCTTTATCCAAAAATTTATAGTGGGAGACACATCAATTTCCTTAATTTATGATATAATGCTCACTAAACAGGGTACCCTGTTGTAATGCCTGATAGACGTTGTAAGGATCTCAACTGGTGATATAACCACAAAAATAGTGTATGTGTCACAACTGTCTAGAATGACACTATGAGGAAGTATCAAATTTAACAGATTGTGAAGGTTTGATTTAGTTTAGTAAGATTTCCCACTTACTGAATTGAAGGATTAATATATGATAGTGAGAATCAGGTTATATAATAGGAATTGAGTAGATAATCTGAAAACAGCAATGGCTGTTGGTACACACTTGGTATAAACTTCCGTTATCAGGGTAATAGAGGTTTGCTTAGGAATAAGCCTTAGTTTTCTATCATTGTCAGGTAATCGTATGCAGAGGATAATATGAATAACCAATCAAACTTGCAAAGTTGTAGTAGTTATAGACTTTACATTAAGTACCTTTTGTTTTCCTTGATGAATTGTACTTCACACAGCGGAGAGCAAGTGTCTGAGTATCCACGATTCTGAGCGGTGAAGCGGGTCGGGACGTTACTCCGCCAAGCTGTAGCTTGAGTGGCAGCTGAATAGTTCTGACGTCAGGCGGTATTGAACACCGCGGGGAAACTCCGAAAAGACAGTTCTGAAAGAAGATTATAGAAAAGAAGTCCCAGATATTGTTACAATGATATTAATGTACCTGATGACATGTGCTCTGATAATCCGTCCTAGTTAGTGAAGTGCAGTGTCGCCAGATATGTCTCCAACGGGAAGGATTAGTTGAATGTGAGTTGCGAGTTGCAGTATGAGGTTTGTTGAAATCCGTTTTATTATTCCTTCGTGAAATCGCAACTTAGTAGTGCTTTGTTGAGGAATGGATATAAAGAATCTTTATCTGAATTCAGGCTTCAGTGGAAACAAGTTTAGTCCTTTTGCTACAATAGTAACAGTTTAGGTTGAAAATAAATCACAGAGCTTAGGGAAACAGCTTGCTGCTGGGAAGCAGAAAACAAAATACTAAGCACTGAACATAGTAGGCGGGAAGCTTTTAAAGGGGAAGTTGGTGAGACTGAACAAGTCTCTTAAAGCTACACTCCTTAATAACCTAAGATCCTGACATCTGTTGAGCGACAAACTGGTCAACTCATGGATAAATTGTATCCCTACAATTGATCAAGAGATGATTTCTTGTAGTTGTAAATTGGTAGCTAATTATCCTATCGCGGTAAATTGGAAAGAATCTCATGTTAAATTAATGAATAAATTTTATTTATCTCCCGCTAGGCTAGTGAAATTTTACCCTCTCAAGAAGGCCGATTGTCCGCGGTGCTTATATGGCAAAGCAGACCTCATACATATGTTGTGGTACTGCCCTAAAATAAAACAATTATGGCAGAAAGTCCAGTATTGGTTTAATAGGCTCTATAATGGGGCTTACTCGCTCTCTCTGCAAGATGTTATATGTTTGATAACTGATCCCATGTCAGACTCTAAAACTCGGATTTTGAATACCATCATATTAATTGTTAGATATAATATTTTCAAGTCCTGGATTGCTAAGAAGCCTCCTAGTCTAGGGATAATTCTTAAAGGGATACAATCCCAAATTATATATGAATCTTTTCATCTATCACAAAAAATTAAGACATTTTTGTTAGGCTGGGCACCCATTATTAAGACTTACTCACTGCAACTCCAGCAGCGGATCCTGTCTCCATTTGTTTCCTCTATTAGCTTTGCTGAGCTAGTTCTGCTTCAAGTATTCCCCCGGATCCTGGATAAGGAATTTTAGAGATATCTCATAAAGTTATGAGCTACCGCCTCTATGATGGCCTTGCGGGCTCGGAGGACGTTGCCTTCCCCCTTTTTTTTTTTTTTTTTCTTCTTTTCCTATGAAGAATACAATAAATGACATATAGCTAGCTTTCACATTTAAATTATCTCCCTATGATTCATGAGGGAGCTAAAGGGAAAAGCATTCAAATTAATACTGATTGAATTATCTCTTTTTTTTTTTTCGCTCTGTTTGAATGCTGCTGTAAATTTAGTTTGAAATTGGCTTAAATACTTTGGTCATTATGATTGGTTAGTAGGTTCTCCACAATAGCTACCAAAGGAGATATATATTTATTTTCTGTGACAGAAAGCACTAGGATATGTTAGTATTCCTTTTTTTTTCTTTTCTTTTTTTTTTCTTCTCTCTCTCTTTTTTTACTTTATCATTATTTTGTGTTGTCATGTCTTGTTTAAAGAAAAATTAATGAAAAACCCCAACGTTGTATACAACTATTCTATAGATGATAAATTACAGGTATTAGACAGTAGAAGAGTTTATACTAATATGTCTCACTCAATGTTAATGCTGTTCTAATTATGTAGTGTTTATCTTTTGCATGATCATATTGCATACTGTATTGCCGTGTGTGGAGCTAAGATATGTAAATATTTTTGATTGTATACATTGCTGGATAATAAAAGTATAAAAAAAAATGCAAACATACAATAATATAAGGGAAGAAAACTATTTGTAAAATATATAAAATAAAAGAATAGACTAGAAAGTTTATACTTATATACAAAAGTTAACAATAGAACAAGCAAGACAAAACTTTGTGTAAGTAATAGCATGCAAAAACAGCTATTATCCAATTAAGAATCAGATGTTGTTAATATTTCCCCTATACATCTGTGATAGCTTTCTAAAGATATGATGGTATGCTTTTGTGCCTGTGCTTTTTCAAGTGGATCTAAGCATTATATTTCTGCTGCCTGTTTTTACTGTTTATTTCATTTTATTTATTTATTCATATATTATTTTTTGTTTTTTTTGCCTTCTTGCTCCTGTATTACCTGTTCCATATATTGATATTTTAATCTATCAAAGATATCATACTTATATCCCTATGTGTATAGAAAAGCATATTCATTATTGCCCCAAAAAATTAAAATCATGTTATAGCTCTTAGTTCATTAACCTTTCCATTCCAGTTCCTCTTTATTATTTTTAAATGTAAATTAAACGCAATGTTTTCTTAGAATATCCGAAAAGAAGCAGATAACATTCTGATTTGTAAATACGAGTCTATATACGAATTTGTTGTATACTTAAAGATTAGAATTGTAGATACAATGTTGCGGTAAATACTAGAAGAAAATAGATTCAGTGTGTTGATAGAAATTATACATAGCAACAGCTAAGCAATTGGTTTGTTTTTTACCATTGGCTTAGATGTTATTTGAAACAAGGCTTCCTTTCTGTGAATGGAGGCCACGTGATTAGAGGGATGTTTAAAGGTTGGCGGTTTAGCTTACACTATAAGTCACTATTGAGAAAGCTTCGGCGAAACGCATCTAGTGACGCATCACTGGGAGTCGGAGGTATTTACTACTGTACATGGTACAAATAATAGAACTCTATCCAGGTCTGTACGAATTTGTTTCTTACAAAATCTTTTAATAAAAGTTACGCTTTACTGACATGAACTGGATGGGCTAATTGTTTTCTATGAAGAAGACTGTTTACATGGAGAAACCAGCAATAACTATTACACAATCACAGCATAATAAGTGGTGATAGTTGATATTATTTATAATTAAATGCATGTGCAGCTTCTTCATGCCGACCGTTAATCTTATGCATGTAAACGCCTACCTTTGAACTGTTTATTTAATTTGTAGTTAGTTTAATTTTAGTCTAATAGTTATGTTAGTTTAATTTATAGTTTAAATTTGTTTGTTTTTTAATTTCACAGGTAGGTTTTATTTACTTTAAGATAGGGATCTTGCAATTTTAAATATAAAGTTAGGGGGATGTTAGGTTTAGGGGTTAATTGTTTAATTTAGTTTTTGGCGATGTGGGGGGCTAGCGATTAGGGGTTAATAGGCTTATTTAGTGGTAGTGATGTGGGAGGCCAGAGTTTTGGGGGCTAATAACTTTATTTAGTGGCGGCGATGTTGAGGAGCAGCGGAATAGGGGTTAATATATTTATTATAGTGTGGGCGATGTTGGGCTGCCGGGGAATAGGGGTTAATAACTTTAATATAGTGGCAACGAAGTCGGTGGAATAGGGGTTAATACATTTTATTTGTGGCGGCGATGTCAGGAGCAGCAGATTAGGGGTTAATAACTTTAATATAGTGTTTGCGATGCGGTAGGGACTCGGTTTAGTGGTTAATAGTGTAATTTATTAGTGTTAGTGTTTTTTTGTATCACTTTAGTTATGAGTTTTATATATATAACAGTTTTGTTGCGTAAAACTCATAACTACTGCTCTCAGATGGCGGTACGGATCTTGTCGTTATAGGGTGTAACTCAAACTTTTTAGCCTCACCACAAAACTCGTAATGGCAGCGCTATGGGAATCCCATGAAAAAACATTTTTTTGAGTGCTGGACTCACGTTGCGTTACAGGCTAAAATGCTTGCGGTACAGCTATACCTACAAGACTCGTAATGACTGCATTGCTGTTTTAACGCTGAAATTACATTTTTTTCAGAGTTAAAACACGAACGCACAACTCGTAATCTAGAAAGTATTTAACTATGCATTTACTGTAAATATTTCCCATTTATTTGTATGTTTATTTGTAAATAGATATTCCTATATATATGTATCTGTATATATCTATACCTAGATATAATTTATATATATATATATATATATATATATATACAGTTGTGCTCATAAGTTTACATACCCTGGCAGAATTTATGATTTCTTGGCCATTTTTCAAAGAATATGAATGATAACACAAAAACTTTTCTTTCACTCATGGTTAGTGTTTGGTTGAAGCCATTTATTATCAATCAACTGTGTTTACTCTTTTTAAATCAAACTACCCAAATGACCCTGATCAAAAGTTTACAAACCCTGGTGATTTTGGCCTGATAACATGCACACAAGTTGACACAAAGGGGTTTGAATGGCTATTAAAGGTAACCATCCTCACCTGTGATCTGTTTTCTTGTAATTAGTGTGTGTGTATAAAAGGTCAATGAGTTTCTGGACTCCTGACAGACCCTTGCATCTTTCATCCACTGCTGCACTGACGATTCTGGAGTCATGTGGAAAGAAAAAGATATGTCAAAGGATCTGCGGTAAAAGGTAGTTGAACTGTATAAAACAGGAAAGGGATATAAAAAGATATCCAATTGAGAATGCAAATCACCAGTGTTCAAACTCTAATAAAGAAGTGGAAAATGAGGGGTTCTGTTGACCAAACCACGGTCAGGTAGACCAACTAAAATTTCAGCCACAACTGCCAGGAAAATTGTTCGGGATGCAAAGACAAACCCACAAATAACTTCAGGTGAAATACAGGACATGTGGTGTTGCTGTTTCAAGATGCACAATAAGGAGGCACTTTAAAAGAAAGATGGGCTGCATGGTTGAGTCGCCAGAAAAAAAACATTACTACGCAAATGCCACAAAGTATCCCACTTACAATACGCCAAAAAGCACAGAGACAAGCCTCAAACCTTCTGGCACAAAGTCATTTGGAGTGATGAGACCAAAATTTAGCTTTTTGGCCACAACCATAAACGCTACATTTGGAGAGAAGTCAACAAGGCCTATTATGAAAGGTACACCATTCCTACTGTGAAACACGGAAGTGGATCGCTGATGTTTTGGGGATGTGTGAGCTACAAAGGCAAAATAAATTTGGTCAGAATTGATGGCAAGATGAATGCAGTATGTTATCAAACAGAACGCCTCATTTTCCACTTCTTGATTAGAGTTTGAACACTGCTGATTTGCATTCTCAATTCCTTGGATATCTTTTTATATCCCTTTCCTGTTTTATACAGTTCAACTACATTTTTCCCACAGATCCTTTGACACATTCTTTTTCTTTCCCCATGATTCAGAATCCAGAAACGTCAGTGCAGCACTGGCTAAAAGATGCAAGGGTCTGTCAGGAGTCCAGAAACTCATTGACCTTTTATACACACACACACTAATTACAAGCAAACAGATCACAGGTGAGGATGGTTACCTTTAATAGCAATTCAAACCCCTTTGTGTCAACTTGTGTGCATGTCATCAGGCCAAAATCACTAGGGTATGTACACTTTTGATCAGGGTCATTTGGGTAGTTTCTGTTGTCATTATGATTTAAAAAGAGTTAACACAGTTGATTGATAATGAATGGCTTCAGCCAAACACTAACCATGAGTGAAAGAAATGTTTTTGTGTTATCATTCATATTCTAGCCAAGAATGGCCAAGAAATCATAAATTCTGCCAGGGTATGTAAACTTATGAGCACAACTGTATGTATGTGTATATATATATATATATATATATATATATATATATATATATATATATATGTATAGATATATATTTTATGAAAAGGACATCAGATATATATAGAACTATGTTTTTGAGAATAAATAGAACATATTCTGCTATGTGAAGAACATTGGAATGGAAAATATTCATATTTCATGTTGGGTTAGTGCACTTGAGAAAACGCGATCGGGTTTGCACAACTTGTTGAGTGTTTAGTTATTTTTCACTTTTCGTGCTCTTATCTTTGGTGGAATACATTACATCAGTTGCGATATTCCAAGTTAGTTTTTTTTGCGTTCATCAGGTTAGCGCTTGTGCAAAAACATTTTACTTTCAACTTGTAATACACATGCTACCTGATGCACGCAAAAAGCTTACTTCTAGCGGAGTTAAAGCACGAGGGATAGCAATAAATAGTGCTCCACTCCTAATCTTGCCCTTTGTTAGCTGTTACATCAAATAACAGAGAGCTGAGAATACATTTCACTAGCCACTCTTACATGCAGGATTTTCTACTTTAAATACAATTACAGGAGCTTTTATTGTTTAGAAAGATGTTAATAGCAAATCCTTATCCCCTTACAAAACTGATAGGGTGCCAAAGTTGTTCTCTGCTTTAATTTCACAATGGTCACATATTTTTAGATTCCTGAGTGCACTTACATTGCAGTTAGGGATGGGCGAATGTTTCTAAAAATTTGAAATTTAAAACGAATTTTGATACATTCATTCGTTCGAATTGAATTTCGAATGTTTATATAACATTCTAACATTCTATTTTCGAATTTTCATTTTTGAATTTTTCAATAAAATTCAAAAATATTCGTTCGAATAATAGAATGTTTAGCTATGTATTCATTCAATTTCGAAATGTAATATTCAAATTCGAATTTGACATTCGAATTCGAATGTGACATTCAAATTTGAAATAGTATTTCTAGTCTACAACTGTGTTTAATAAATGTAATATTCGAATTTGAATGTGATATTCGATTTGAATGTGATATTCGATTTGAATGTGATATTCGATTTGAATGTGATATTCGATTCGAATGTGACATTCGAATTTGAAATAGTATTTCTAGTCTAATACTGTGTTTTATAAATGTGATATTCGATTCGAATGTGACATTCAAAATAGTGTTTCTAGTCTACAATTGTGTTTTATAAATGTAATATTCGAATGTAACATTTGAATTCGAATGTGACATTCAAATTCGAATGTGACATTCGAATTAGAATGTGACATTCGAAAACTGTAGATAACATTTGAAAATCGATTTTTAACGAATATTCGTTCTTATCAACATTCTATTATGTAAATCGAATTTCTACAATAACATTCGTTCTAACATTCGAATTCGGATATAAACACATTCGCCCATCCCTAATTGCAGTATTAGTGTTACCAGACAGTAGTAATTTGCTGTGCAGAGTTTTGTGTGTGTACTCCAAGACTAACACAATTGATATGGAACTCTTAAAGGGATATGAAACCCAAAATGTTTCTTTCATCATCCAGATAGATCATGCAATTGTAAGCAACGTTCTAATTTACTTCTATTATCAATTTGTCTTCGTTTCTTGTGTCTTTTGTTGAAAAGCAGAGACATAAGCTCAGGAGCCTGCTCATGTCTGGAGCACTATATGGCAGCAGTTTTGAAAGAATGTTATCCATTTGCAAGAGCACTAGAGGGCAGCACTATCTCCTGCCCTGAAGTGCTCCATACACCTACCTAGGTATCTCTTCAACACAGAATATCAAGCGAACAAGGCACCTTTGATAATGGAAATAAATTGTAACCTTTTTTAAAAAGAATGTATGCTCTGTCTGAATCACAAAAGAAAATGTTTGGGTTTCAAATCCCTTTAATACTGAAGGATTAATAGATGAAAACTTTTTTTTTATAAAACTGTATTATTTTCAGTACATTATACAAATATATGCGGTCATTTAAGTTCTTGGTTATACAAACTGCATCTTGTTATACAAACTGCATCTTGTTATACAAACTGCATCTTGTTATACAAACTGCATCTTGTTATACAAACTGCATCTTGTTATACAAACTGCATCTTGTTATACAAACTGCATCTTGTTATACAAACTGCATCTTGTTATACAAACTGCATCTTGTTATACAAACGGCATCTTGTTATACAAACTGCATCTTGTTATACAAACTGCATCTTGTTATACAAACTGCATCTTGTTATACAAACGGCATCTTGTTATACAAACTGCATCTTGTTATACAAACTGCATCTTGTTATACAAACTGCATCTTGTTATACAAACTGCATCTTGTTATACAAACTGCATCTTGTTATACAAACGGCATCTTGTTATACAAACTGCATCTTGTTATACAAACTGCATCTTGTTATACAAACTGCATCTTGTTATACAAACTGCATCTTGTTATACAAACTGCATCTTGTTATACAAACTGCATCTTGTTATACAAACTGCATCTTGTTATACAAACGGCATCTTGTTATACAAACGGCATCTTGTTATACAAACTGCATCTTGTTATACAAACTGCATCTTGTTATACAAACTGCATCTTGTTATACAAACTGCATCTTGTTATACAAACTGCATCTTGTTATACAAACTGCATCTTGTTATACAAACTGCATCTTGTTATACAAACTGCATCTTGTTATACAAACGGCATCTTGTTATACAAACTGCATCTTGTTATACAAACTGCATCTTGTTATACAAACTGCATCTTGTTATACAAACTGCATCTTGTTATACAAACTGCATCTTGTTATACAAACTGCATCTTGTTATACAAACTGCATCTTGTTATACAAACTGCATCTTGTTATACAAACTGCATCTTGTTATACAAACTGCATCTTGTTATACAAACTGCATCTTGTTATACAAACTGCATCTTGTTATACAAACTGCATCTTGTTATACAAACTGCATCTTGTTATACAAACTGCATCTTGCTGCATTCTCATGCCGGCTTTCAATCTACTAACACATTTTTAAAAGAACTTGAGAAAATCCTACATTGTTCAATTTAGAAAGGTTATATCAGTCAAATGACTTGTATGCACTTTATGTTGACTAACCTAAAGTTAAAGGGACATTGTACACAACATTTTTGTAAATTATCCATTTATATAGCTCATCTGGGAGTGTTTTTGTAACAATGTATAGTTTTGCCAATTTTTTTATTAACATTGTGCTGACCAAGTCCCAAAGTATCAGATGTAGACCCAGGTCTACAGACTCTTGCTACTCCTGTTTGTCTAAAGGGTCTTCTCATGTGCAGGGAAGGGGGGAGTGTCTGCTTTTCCTGATTTCCCAGCCCCTTTTACTGGGTGTCCCAGCCTAACCTCATCAGCTGTGCTAAACTGGGAGCTTCTAAGTAATCTTTTTAAAGGTTGAATACTGGAATTTTAGATCAGTATCTGTGCATATTCTTTTTTTATAGTAGTGTCTATTACATGCAGTTATATAGAAATTGGTGTACACTGTCCCTTTAAGGTATTTAAGAATTTTTACAAACCATAGTTTCAGTGATATCAAACATTTATTGAGAATGCTTCCAAAAATATCTATTGATGACAAATGTACTTTGGTTACAATAGATGTAGCTTCATTATATTTGAGTATTCCTCAGGAATATGGCTTGGCATCTCTACCAGCCATATTGAGCATTTTTTTTTTTTTTTTAATTTTTTTTTTTTTTTATTGAGGTTCTGAATAAGGCATACATGAGATATGAAAAACACACACAATGATAATGAAATGCAGAGAACATATAGTACAATTCTGTGCGACAACATAATACATTCCGAAAAAAAAAAAAAAATGCAAGAGCATATTATACAAGTGTCATGCCTAATGATCTGTGTGCCTCCTAGTTGACAAAAGAGGCCACTCTTGGACCTCATTAATAAACACAAGATAGGGGGCTATGTCTAGTGAAGAGACCACTTTTGGATCTCTGAATGAGAACCTCTTTTATATAAATGTAACAGTGTCTCATGTAGAAATGTAGGGTAGTATAATGTTATTAATTTGGTAAAGTCTTATATATTTAGAATATTTAATACAAGCTAGGTAAAGTAATTATGTTGTTAAACGCTATAATATAATAAAAATAACTGTGCTGACCACCTTAGAGAAAGGGATATGGAGTAATCTCAGTGCACATTGTGGAGCAACTTAGTGTGAGCAGGAAAGACCAAGAGTTTTTAATGTGACCTTAGGGAGTCATAGGGAGTCATCAACTGTTCCTGAATACAAAACTTAGGGATCTGTTGGGACAAGAGCAGTATCCTTAAAATTGCGCATGTGGTCAGCCCCAGCATAGACCATGCATTATCCCAGATGCTCAACAAGGCATTAAACTAGTTATGCTACTACGCGCACAGTGCACAGCCTCGGCCGCTGGCTGCACAGTACAGCGCTATAAGTTTATAGTAACCCCAGTGGGACCAGCAATGAAATGCAAACAACAACACAAAAAAAACCCAACACATGCTATAAGGACCGCTTAGAATAGGATAACTAATGTGCGGCACAATACATTTTACATTCTTTCATATAAAATATTGAGCATTTTTAATTACAAATTTATACAATTCTTATTGGATGGAATCACCTTATTATTTTATATTTAAAGGCAAATATTTTTTGCAGAAATGTGGAACAGCTATGGGGTCTAAATTTATGCTGTCATATTCCAACATCATAAGTCATTATGAATTTAAAAAAAAATTATTTGAAGGTAATCCTTACAAAAAGTGTATTAAGGTTTATATTAATTACATAGATGATCTGTTGATTATCTGGATGGGAAGATTTAATTAGATACATAAATCATATTGATAAAAGTTTACGGTTTACATACAGTATGAATATTCCAACATACAAATCTCTTATCTTGATATATTGCATAAAATGTATGCAAAAATGGTAAATATTATCACTTGCATTGCATGGAATACTTTCTTGCGAGCTATGTTAACTTTCATCACTCCTTACATCTAATAGACAGTACATGAGCTTAAAGTGAAGGTAAAGTTAACCCAACTCGGTTACGCCGTAGAATAGAGTTTTAAAAAATAACGCTAATTTAATTCATCTTTTTTTTTAATATGATCATTTAATGCAGTTTTTTTACCTTTTAAACAGCCTACGCTCAACTTCGTTCCTCCGCCTGCCATTTTGACAAAATGATTGATAGGAGAGTCATATTGTTTCCTCCAATGCTCGTTTCCCCCCCCCCCCGGGGCGTTCAACCCATTCTTTGAAACGTCACGTGATTGTGAAGCGCATGCGTTAAACCCGGAATTTCACAGTTTATTCTACATGCTCGTTCATGAGACGCGCATGCTCTCTGGGCATGATTGGTAAAACTTGGATAACAATAACAAATAACATTATACATCGATCACGGTCCAAGTAAGTACTAAAGCTGCTTACATATCATATCTATGAAATCAAACTTTTAATATATATTAAATTTAGTTAGAACAATTTAACAGCCAAGCATGAACGCGCTTTTGAGCGATGTAGAGAACGGATGGGACCGCTCAAGACATCACACACAGAGAACACGGAAGTAGGGGTTGGGAGGAGTCGGCAGAGACATGGTAGACAATTTAAAATATAAATATTATAAAAGCAACAGTTGTAATATAAAAACAAAGTTAGCAACTACATTAAGGTACTATTGAGAAATGCTTGGGTGTCTTCAATTCCTGTTAACTGTACCTTCACTTTAAGGGGGAATTGTACTAATTTGGATACATACATCCAACAGGCTCTAGAACTCACAGATAGATTGGAAGTGAGAGGATACAAGAAAGATCAATTATTTATTAATTATTATATATAGCTAAGATGGATCGTTCAACTCTTTTGGAGGGCAAAACAGCAGAAAAGTGATAAAACTGTTTATTTTATTACTACCTACAGCAGGAAGTACAATCAAATGTGTTTCATAGTTAAAAGGTACATTCCTATCTTATAAAAGGATACTCTATTGGATAAATATATCATACACAATATTCAAAACTATCTAAAAAAGCAAAAAACTAGAGATTTATCAGAAGGTGCATATAAAAGAAAAGCTGGATTTTTACAAATGTGGTGGGAACCCCTGTAAAGTCTGCAATTTTGTCTACACAAAAGCAGTATAATGTCAATAAACATCTAACATTTAATTCCAAAATGTGTGCACAATTTAAAAAAAAAAAAAAAAAAGTATGCACAATTTCATAAACAGTGTGCAAATGTTTCCAATTTCATGTGCATGATTTGTTAAATTGTATGCACAAATGTGCTATTTCATGTGCATGTTTTAGTGAATCGTGCTTACCATTTGTAATATTATTAGCACATTTCAGTTTGCCAATAGAATGACATAAAAGTTAGATACTGCCAATAATTGACAGCAGAAACAATGAGCACTGTCACATATAGTTGCAGGGTCCTCCTACATACAACGTGATCACTTACAGAATAACTCACTTTCATACTTCATACAATGTGTTGACATTGTAGTGCTTTATGTGTTCAGTTTGTGAAAGCGTACGCACACTCTTATTTATTCATCTGCATGTTTTAATAATTAATTAATTGGTTAAGTAAACATATGCATGATTTAAAGGGACATGAAACTCAAATTTTTTATTTCATGATTTAGAAAGAGCATGCAATTTTTAACAACTTTCTAATTTACTTCTATTATCTAATTTGCTTCATTCACTTAATATACTTTGCTGAAAAGCATATCAAGATAGGCTCCGTAACTGCTGATTGGTTGCTACACATAGATGCCTCATGTGATTGGCTCACCCATGTGCATTGCTATTTCTTCAACAATGCATATGTAAAGAATGAAGCAAATTAGATAATAGAAGTAAATTGGAATGTTGTTTAAAATTGTTAAATATTAGCAATCTTAAACTAAAAGTAAAAAAGTTAATAATCAAAGACAATAAACAAGGCCTGTAAGCCATGCCAAAGTGGGTTCTGCATTGAGGACAACATTCATTATACAAATTATTTCTCCAACATTGGTGTGTCCGGTCCACGGCGTCATCCTTACTTGTGGGATATTCTCTTCCCCAACAGGAAATGGCAAAGAGTCCCAGCAAAGCTGGTCACATGATCCCTCCTAGGCTCCGCCCACCCCAGTCATTCTCTTTGCCGTTGCACAGGCAACATCTCCACGGAGATGGTTAAGAGTTTTTTGGTGTTTAAATGTAGTTTTATTCTTCTATCAAGTGTTTGTTATTTTAAAATAGTGCTGGTATGTACTATTTACTCTGAAACAGAAAAGGATGAAGATTTCTGTTTGTAAGAGGAAGATGATTTTAGCAGACAGTAACTAAAATCGATTGCTGTTTCCACACAGGACTGTTGAGATGAAGTAACTTCAGTTGGGGGAAACAGTTAGCAGTCTTTTCTGCTTAAGGTATGACTAGCCATATTTCTAACAAGACCATGTAATGCTGGAAGGCTGTCATTTCCCCTCATGGGGACCGGTAAGCCATTTTCTTAGTTAAACATAAAAGAATAAAGGGCTTCAAAAAGGGCTTAAAAACTGGTAGACATTTTTCTGGGCTAAAACAATTGCTTTACTAGGCATATTATGCAGATTCTAACTAATTATTGGTATTATAATCTTGGGGAACGTTTAGAAAAATGGCAGGCACTGTGTTGGACACCTTTTTCAGATGGGGGCCTTTCTAGTTATAGACAGAGCCTCATTCTGGGACTGTATAGGGGTTAAATGTAAAAACGGCTCCGGTTCCGTTAATTTAAGGGTTAAAGCTCTGAAATTTGGTGTGCAATACTTTTAATGCTTTAAGACACTGTGGTGAAATTTTGGTGAATTTTGAACAATTCCTTCATACTTTTTCACATATTCAGTAATAAAGTGTTTTCAGTTTGAAATTTAAAGTGACAGTAACGGTTTTATTTTAAAACGTTTTTTGTGCTTTGTTGACAAGTTTAAGCCTGTTTAACATGTCTGTACCATCAGATAAGCTATGTTCTATATGTATGAAAGCCAATGTGTCTCCCCATTTAAATTTATGTGATAATTGTGCCATAGTGTCCAAACAAAGTAAGGACAGTAATGCAACAGATAATGATATTGCCCAAGATGATTCCTCAAATGAGGGGAGTAAACATGATACTACATCATCCCCTACTGTGTCTACACCAGTTATGCCCACACAGGAGGCCCCTAGTACATCTAGTGCGCCAATACTTATTACCATGCAACAATTAACGGCTGTAATGGATAACTCCATAGCAAATCTTTTATCCAAAATGCCTACTTATCAGAGAAAGCGCGATTGCTCTGTTTTAAACACTGAAGAGCAAGAGGACGCTGATGATAACTGTTCTGACATACCCTCACACCAATCTCAAGGGGCCATGAGGGAGGTTTTGTCTGATGGAGAAATTTCAGATTCAGGAAAAATTTCTCATCAAGCTGAACCTGATGTTGTGACATTTAAATTTAAATTAGAACATCTCCGCGCACTGCTTAAGGAGGTGTTATCTACTCTGGATGATTATGACAATTTGGTCATTCCAGAGAAATTATGTAAGATGGACAAGTTCCTAGAGGTTCCGGTGCCCCCTGACGCTTTTCCTATACCCAAGCGGGTGGCGGACATAGTAAATAAAGAGTGGGAAAGGCCCGGCATACCTTTTGTTCCCCCCCCATATTTAAGAAATTATTTCCTATAGTCGACCCCAGAAAGGACTTATGGCAGACAGTCCCCAAGGTCGAGGGGGCGGTTTCTACTCTAAACAAACGCACTACTATTCCTATCGAAGATAGTTGTGCTTTCAAAGATCCTATGGATAAGAAATTAGAGGGTTTGCTTAAAAAGATTTTTGTACAGCAAGGTTACCTTCTACAACCAATTTCATGCATTATTCCTGTCACTACGGCAGCGTGTTTCTGGTTCGAGGAACTAGAAAAATCGCTCAGTAAAGAATCTTTGTATGAGGAGGTTATGGACAGAGTTCAAGCACTTAAATTGGCTAACTCTTTTGTTTTAGATGCCGCTTTGCAATTAGCTAGATTAGCGGCGAAAAATTCAGGGTTTGCTGTCGTGGCGCGCAGAGTGCTTTGGCTAAAGTCTTGGTCAGCGGATGTGTCTTCCAAGACAAAATTGCTTAACATTCCTTTCAAAGGTAAAACATTATTTGGACCTGATTTGAAAGAGATTATTTCAGACATCACTGGGGGAAAGGGCCACGCCCTCCCACAGGATAGGTCTTTTAAGGCTAATAATAAGCCTAATTTTCTTCCCTTTCGCAGAAACGGACCAGTCTCTAATTCTGTATCCTCTAAGCAAGAGGGTAATACTTCACAACCCAAACCAGCCTGGAAACCAATGCAAGGCTGGAACAAGGGTAAGCAGGCCAAGAAGCCTACCACTGCTACCAAAACAGCATGAAGGGATAGCCCCCGATCCGGGACCGGATCTAGTGGGGGGCAGACTTTCTCTCTTTGCTCAGGCTTGGGCAAGAGATGTTCAGGATCCTTGGGCGCTAGAAATAGTTTCTCAAGGTTATCTCCTGGAATTCAAGGAACTACCCCTAAGGGGAAGGTTCCACAGGTCTCAATTATCTTCAAACCAAATAAAGAGACAGGCATTCTTACATTGTGTAGAAGACCTGTTAAAGATGGGAGTGATACATCCAGTTCCAATAAGAGAACAAGGAATGGGATTTTTTTCCAATCTGTTCATAGTTCCCAAAAAAGAGGGAACATTCAGACCAATTTTGGATCTAAAGATCCTAAACAAATTTCTCAGGGTACCATCGTTCAAAATGGAAACTATTCGAACAATCCTACCTACTATCCAGGAAAATCAATTTATGACTACCGTGGATTTAAAGGATGCGTACCTACATATTCCTATCCACAAGGAACATCATCAGTTCCTAAGGTTCGCTTTTCTGGACAAGCATTACCAGTTTGTGGCACTTCCATTTGGATTAGCCACTGCTCCAAGGATTTTCACAAAGGTACTAGGGTCCCTTCTAGCGGTTCTAAGACCAAGGGGCATTGCAGTAGTACCTTACTTGGACGACATCCTGATTCAAGCGTCGTCCCTGTCAAAAGCAAAGGCTCATATGGACATCATCCTAGCCTTTCTCAGATCTCACGGATGGAAGGTGAACAAAGAAAAAAGTTCTCTGTCCCCCGTCAACAAGAGTTCCCTTCTTGGGAACAATAATAGATTCCTTAGAAATGAGGATTTTTCTGACAGAGGTCAGAAAATCAAAACTTCTAAGCTCTTGTCAAGTACTTCATTCTGTTCCTCGTCCTTCCATAGTGCAGTGCATGGAAGTAATAGGATTGATGGTTGCAACAATGGACATAGTTCCTTTTGCACGAATTCATCTAAGACCATTACAACTGTGCATGCTCAGACAGTGGAATGGGGATTATACAGACTTGTCTCCGACGATTCAAGTAGATCAAAAGACCAGAGATTCACTCCGTTGGTGGCTGACCCTGGACAATCTGTCACAGGGAATGAGCTTCCGCAGACCAGAGTGGGTCATTGTCACGACCGACGCCAGCCTAGTGGGCTGGGGCGCGGTCTGGGAATCCCTGAAAGCTCAGGGTCTATGGTCTCGGGAAGAGTCTCTTCTCCCGATAAACATTCTGGAACTGAGAGCGATATTCAATGCTCTCAGAGCTTGGCCTCAACTAGCAAAGGCCAAATTCATAAGGTTTCAGTCAGACAACATGACGACCGTTGCATATATCAATCATCAGGGGGGAACAAGGACTTCCCTGGCGATGAAAGAAGTGACCAAGATAATTCAATGGGCGGAGGATCACTCCTGCCACTTGTCTGCGATCCACATCCCAGGAGTGGAAAATTGGGAAGCGGATTTTCTGAGTCGTCAGACATTCCATCCGGGGGAGTGGGAACTCCATCCGGAAATCTTTGCCCAAATAACTCAATTATGGGGCATTCCAGACATGGATCTGATGGCGTCTCGTCAGAACTTCAAGGTTCCTTGCTACGGGTCCAGATCCAGGGATCCCAAGGCGACCCTAGTAGATGCACTAGTAGCACCTTGGACCTTCAACCTAGCTTATGTATTCCCACCGTTTCCTCTCATCCCCAGGCTGGTAGCCAGGATCAATCAGGAGAGGGCCTCTGTGATCTTGATAGCTCCTGCGTGGCCACGCAGGACTTGGTATGCAGACCTGGTGAATATGTCATCGGCTCCACCATGGAAGCTACCTTTGAGACAGGACCTTCTTGTTCAGGGTCCATTCGAACATCCGAATCTGGTTTCCCTCCAACTGACGGCTTGGAGATTGAACGCTTGATTTTATCAAAGCGTGGGTTTTCAGATTCTGTAATAGATACTCTGATTCAGGCTAGAAAGCCTGTAACTAGAAAAATTTACCATAAAATATGAAAAAAATTGTGTTGGTGTGAATCTAAAGGATTCCCATGGAACAAGATAAAAATTCCTAAGATTGTATCCTTTCTACAAGAAGGTTTGGAGAAATGATTATCTGCAAGTTCTCTGAAGTGACAGATCTCTGCTTTATCTGTTTTACTTCACAAAAGACTGGCAGCTGTGCCAGATGTTCAAGCATTTGTTCAGGCTCTGGTTAGGATCAAGCCTGTTTACAGACCTTTGACTCCTCCCTGGAGTCTAAATCTAGTTCTTTCAGTTCTTCAAGGGGCTCCGTTTGAACCCTTACATTAAGTAGATATTAAGTTATTATCTTGGAAAGTTTTGTTTTTGGTTGCAATTTCTTCTGCTAGAAGAGTTTCAGAGTTATATGCTCTGCAGTGTTCTCCGCCCTATCTGGTGTTCCATGCAGATAAGGTGGTTTTGCGTACTAAGCCTGGTTTTCTTCCGAAAGTTGTTTCCAACAAAAATATTAACCAGGAGATAGTTGTACCTTCTTTTTGTCCGAATCCAGTTTCAAAGAAGGACCGTTTGTTACACAATTTGGACGTAGTCCGTGCTCTAAAATTCTATTTAGAGGCTACTAAAGATTTCAGACAAACATCTTCCTTGTTTGTTGTTTATTCTGGTAAAAGGAGAGGTCAAAAAGCGACTTCTACCTCTCTTTCTTTTTGGCTTAAAAGCATTATCCGATTGGCTTATGAGACTGCCGGACGGCAGCCTCCTGAAAGAATCACAGCTCACTCCACTAGGGCTGTGGCTTCCACATGGGCCTTCAAGAACGAGGCTTCTGTTGACCAGATATGTAAGGCAGCGACTTGGTCTTCACTGCACACTTTTGCCAAATTTTACAAATTTGATACTTTTGCTTCTTCGGAGGCTATTTTTGGGAGAAAGGTTTTGCAAGCCGTGGTGCCTTCCATTTAGGTGACCTGATTTGCTCCCTCCCTTCATCCGTGTCCTAAAGCTTTGGTATTGGTTCCCACAAGTAAGGATGACGCCGTGGACCGGACACACCAATGTTGGAGAAAACAGAATTTATGCTTACCTGATAAATTACTTTCTCCAACGGTGTGTCCAGTCCACGGCCCACCCTGGTTTTTTAATCAGGTCTGATGAATTATTTTCTCTAACTACAGTCACCACGGTATCATATGGTTTCTCCTATATATATTTCCTCCTGTCCGTCGGTCGAATGACTGGGGTGGGCGGAGCCTAGGAGGGATCATGTGACCAGCTTTGCTGGGACTCTTTGCCATTTCCTGTTGGGGAAGAGAATATCCCACAAGTAAGGATGACGCCGTGGACCGGACACACCGTTGGAGAAAGTAATTTATAAGGTAAGCATAAATTCTGTTTTTATAGCAGCTAAACAAATCTAATTGCAATCAAATTCTAATGATTATTGACTACTGAGGTAAAATTAATACTATTGTTGTGTTTAGTGGGTAGACTCTACATGAGGCAGTTATCGATTTCATATTTGACATTGTCACTTGAACTATCGTTATTGTCACAAACAGTAAAGGCGTTATGAAAGAAGATCACTTAGTTGCGGGTTTCAGAATTAACTATTGTAATCCATTTCCATCCGCACCACTGCTAACCCATCTAAATGGATCTTTTAGGTTATCTGGATGGGCAGACTGTGCACTGTTTTTCTATTGCTACAGGGGAATTTGATACATTTCACAAGGATTCTTTTAAACTATATTTATTTTTATTGTTTGTTAAACAATTTGTTTTAAACTGAATTTCATGACCTTACTTCCTTGTTGCTTAGTATCTTTCTAAAAGACCCTTAAATAAGATTGCACAATCGTGCAATCGTTTTTATAGGAGATGAGTCTCCATGCACAGTAAGTCCAAACTCGTTCACAACAGTTCAGATATTATTGAACTCAGGGCCACCATCAGGGGCTGAAAGGGTCACTCATTTCAGGGGACCAGGCCCTGCCCGCTACCTTATGATTTTGATGCAGAACACTTATAGATTTTTTATGTACACAGCAGTTTCCTGCCATGCTTCCTAATTGAGGGGCAGAAAACTTATGTGCATATTTAAAATCTTGACACCTATCTGGCCTGATACTAGTACTATTGTGTCCATGAAGAACATGCACACTCTGCATATCTATAAAAGCCCTCCCATCCAATAGTTCTGTGCCACTTGTTACTATTCCTCCGGGTTCCTGGCTGTAAGTGTCAATGTGAAGTCTGGGGATTTTCCACTTCAAAGGTAGGTACCTGATGTGTAAGTCTGCTGCAAACTGCCCCCTCTTCCCTGGTGTCTGCAGTGTCAATCTGCTGAGGACCTGGTGATTTGCTGTACCCTGTTTTTTTCTTACTGGTTCCCCAAATTCCAGCTTGCTAGTGACCCAAACATGCATACTACTGGCCCTCACTCATTTCTTACATTTTTTTAGGAATGCCAGCTACCTGAGTGCTCTTTGACAACAAAAAAGTATTTATTAATAAATTATCTTTTCCATTTTGTATATGTTTGTGATTTGTTACTCACCTAACGTTGGAGAGAGAGAGAGAAATATTTGAAAACAGCATGTGAATGAGTTTTTTTTTCATATTCAAAACTTTTCCAATCAGACAGTGAAACTGATAAATCAATTTGAAATCTAATTAAGGAGTTGACCACAATCCTTTAGAAAAACTTATCAAATGATTGGTCTACTCAAATCCACTTAGACTTTAATGGTGTTTTTTGTAGAAAATAATTAGATCCAATTTTATAAAGGATTGTTATTGACCCATGGCATTGCTATATGTCCAGCTTTTTCATTAGTTTTGCTACAGTTTTTTTTAACAATTAATATTAATTCAAGAAAAATGTGCAATTAATTATTTAATACTATTTTGTTTAATATTACTTCGATTGATTTTTTTAATTATCATTTTAAACCTCTAAAAACTTAATTGAAATCATTAAAGCAAAGGTAAATGATCATATTTAGTTTTGTACAAGTTTTACAGTTTAATAATCTGATTTGAACTATAGTTTTAATTCTATTATATCATAAACATTTAGGAACAAGTAAACTCAGAATGCATACGATCTTTCATTTTGAAAAATACATGAAAGCAGTTAAGAAATGCCATTTGAAACAAGCAAACAAAGGAGCATATTTAACAATGTGTGAGTGGACATGATACTACGAAGTAGTGTAGCATGTCTGCTGCACATCGCTGCCCATCGCCAAATGGTGGTGCAATGCCGGTAGCAGGGGGTGTCAATCAACCCGATCGTATTTGATTGGGTTGATTTCTGTCCCCCGCCTCAGAGCAAGTGGACAAGTTATGGAGCAGTGGTCTTTAGACCGCTGCTTTATAACTTTTTGATAACTTCTGTTTCCTGCGAGCCTGAAGGCTCACCAGAAACAAGGGGCCTCAAGCTCCTTTTATGGTAAGTAAGAAACACCAGCCCCACTTTGTCTGCCCATATTTTCTATAAAGTGTGAGTTTAATTAGTTCAGATGATAGTTTTATCCTTATCCAAGGCACTCTTGAAGTCACCCATAATGTTTGTCTTTTCCACCTCTAATGGAAATTTATGCCATGAATCAATCACCCTTTTGGCGAAGAAGTGCTTCCACAAATTACTTCTGCATCTACAACACTTTAGCTTGAGATCATGTCCCCTTGTTCTTATCTTGCTCTATTTATGAAAAATACTTTGTTTAACCCTTTTAAATGCCCTTAATGTTCTTGAATATTTTTATCATATCACCTCCATCCCTTACATATTTATTTATTAGATCATGTGATCTTGAAACGTAAACTCCAAGAGCCAGATTACAGGTGGAGCACTATTTAACGCTTTTGATCAAGTTCAAACACCGCTAGAAGTAAACTCTTAATGTACGTGGCTTATTGCGAGTATTACAAATTGAAAGAAGAAGGTTTGCTTAAGAACGAAACCCGATGTTCGCTTACTTCAGGACTTTGGATATCGCAACCATGTTAACTTCTTCTCCCCATAGACTTTAATGGAGCGTGCTGATGAAAATAAAAAACTAACACAACTTTTAACCCATATAAAAATATTTAATTAACATTTATATGAATAATTTTATTAGATAATGTATATATGAATGTAACACTTTTTAATGTATTAATGCTGTATTTGGTGAACATTTATTTTAAGATCTAACCCTTTAGGCAAGGTCTTCGCTTGTGCTAACCCGAAGAGAGCAAAATTAGATTGCACTTGGCGGTGTTTGTTTACTTTCAGCTTATGATACGTGCCCAAATTAACATTAGTGCACCACTTGTAATCTATCGCAAAATAAGAGTAGTCATCAAGCTGTTTATGAAGTGCTTGAACATTTCAAAATCTGTATAATAAAATTATTTAAGGTGCTATGAAACTTCTCTAACAGTAGCGTGCCACTTGTAATCTAGCCCTGTATAATTGCCCTTTTAAAGATTAAAAAGCTATAAAGGCAGAGCAAAGAAGTAGTTTCCCATAGTAACTCTGTTGTTTTTATTGTGGGATACCTTATTAGTGATGTCGTGAACCTAAAAATTTCGGTTCGCGAACGGCGGACTCGAACTTCCGCTACTGTTTGCGAACCGGGCGAACCGCCATTGACTTCAATAGGCAGGCGAACTTTAAAACCCACAGGGACTCTTTCTGGCCACAATAGTGATGGAAAAGTTGTTTCAAGGGGACTAACACCTGGACTGTGGCATGCCGGAGGGGGATCCATGGCAAAACTCCCACGGAAAATTACATAGTTGATGCAGAGTCTGGTTTTAAGCTATAAAGGGCCTAAATCACCTAACATTCCTAAATTGTTTGGAATAACATGCTTTAAAACATCAGGTATGATGTTGTATCGATCAGGTAGTGTAAGGGTTAAGCCCGCTTCACAGTGACAGAACAAACTCCCTGTGTAACGCACTGCAAACAACCGCAAACAGTCCATTTGCACAACCACGAGATAGATAGATTTGATAGATAGATACATAGATTACATAGATCAATAGATGCAATATACATATGATAGATACAAATTACATAGATCAATAGATGCAATATACATTTGATAGATACGAATTACATAGATCAATAAATGCAATATACATTTGATAGATACAAATTACATAGCTCAATAGATGCAATATACATTTGATAGATACGAATTACATAGATCAATAGATGCAATATACATTTGATAGATACGAATTAAATAAATAGATATATATGAATTACATAGATCAAAAGATGCAATATACATTTGATAGATACGAATTACATAAATCAATAGATGCAATATACATTTGATCGATACGAATTACATAGATCAATAGATGCAATATACATTTGATAGATATGAATTACATAGATCAATAGATGCAATATACATTTGATAGATACGATTTACATAGATCAATAGATGCAATATACATTTGATATATACGAATTACATAGATCAATAGATGCAATATATATTTGATAGATACGATTGATAGTTAGATAGATTTGATAGATAAATAGATAGATTTGATAGATATATAATTTCCCAGACAGAGAATTACAAAACGTGCAGTCTGGGACCCATGGTAAGGTTCCCAGAGGCAGTTGCTGCGCCAGGGGACGTGTATATGGCATGGATTTTAGGAACCGGGAGATGGAAAAAGATGCTTGGTTGGTCCTCCTGCTTCAAATTTGGGGCACTGCGCGTGCAATCTATTGTGCCACCAGATATGAGTGGTGTGTTAAGTAGTACTATTCTTAGCAGTTTAATACCTGTTACTCCCCCTATCGGGGGAGGTGTATATGGTATTGATTTTAGGAACTGGGAGATGGAAAAAGATGCTTGGTCGGTCCTCCTACTTCAAATTTGGCCGAAACACAAGTGGCTGTCACAAAACAGTCCGGCCACGAGATAGATAGATTTGATAGATAGATACATAGATTACATAGATCAATAGATGCAATATACATTTGACAGGCAGGCAAATGCAATTAGATTACAAAAAACAAACAAAAAAAGACTGAAGTTCTAGCCCCAAAAAGGGCTTTTTGGGGTGCTGTCCTTACAGCAGAGATCAGATGAGTCCTTCAGGACTGTAGTGGACACTGAATACACTAGCCTAGCTATCAATTTCCCTATAAAATCATCAGCAGCAGCACTATCACTCCTCTCACTAAGAATGCAGGATCAGAATGAATCTAAAATGGCTGCTGCCCAGGAGCTGGGAGGGTCTGGGAGGGAGTGTCTGCTGCTGATTGGCTGAAATGTGTCTGCAGACTGTGAGATACAGGGTCAAAGTTTACTCAATGTTGACGAATAGGGGGCGGATCACATATGTTCACCCGCCGCGGCGAACACGAACAAGCTAAGATCACCGGGAACTGTTCTCCGGCGAACTGTTCGCGACATCACTACTTAGGATCTAAAAAAGAAATATAGAAGAAGGTAGAGATTTTAATACAAGTTCCTTAAACCACCCTGTTGGATCATAATCTATTAAAATAATATACAGACGTGTCTCAGAAAACTATTTTTTTGTTTCCCAGTGCATATAAAACATATGTTTACACTATACTGGTGTCTATTAAGTGTCTTATAGCATTAGGTTTAAAAAAACCCAATGTGCATACCTTAAATTAAAAATAATTTATAGCATAAAAATTCTGACCATCATCTGAGCCTTCGGTGAGTCATCGTTTTTCTGCTTGTGTGTATATAAAGGTGTATATACAGTAAATGTGAACTCATGTGTATTTATGTGCATATATGTGTATTTATGTGTTTATATGTTTATATATGTTGGAAAAATGGAGCATAGACTTGCTCGACACAGAGTTGCCCCAAACCATCAATTTGTAAAAAGAGCAATATCTGCGAAGCGAAATAAAATGTGGTATGCTTGTACCTGAAATGTTATTTTTACCCTACCCCAAAAACTTCTAAATAGACTGTAATACTATTGCTACACAGCTGGTTACATGTCATTTAAACTACCTAGGGCTTTCATTTAGATTATTACTGTTTTTGGCAAGACTTTACAACTCTGTCAATTTCAAGAAATATCAGGTTATAGATCTCTGACATTTGTATACTTTTGCTGTTCTTTTATAATTACTACACTAATCGTTCTGGTAGTGGGAAGGAGATTTATACCCTAGAGTATTTATGAAAGAATGAAAGACTAATATTTTTGGGCAGGTCATTACTTGTTTAAAAGAAAAAAAAGCATGAAAATATCTTATTAGAGTTCAAGGGACATTAAAGGACCGCTGAAGTCAAAATTAAAGTTTAATGATTCAGATAAAGCATGCAATAAAAAAAAATCCAACACTATAATAAAGTTATTATTTATTAACCCCTAATTGTCCGGCCTCCCACATCGCCGCCACTAAATAAACCTGTAACAAAGAGAACAAACAAGAGAGATACAAAACATCGATGGTAGCAGCTGCAAAAAACGCACATAAAAAAACAGAATAAAGGCTCAATATAAACAACTACATGTTGTAACAGTCCCATCACAGATATTAGGAATAAGTCCCATAAGTAGATGAATATCCAGGCAGGTGAGACTTAGTCAATTTAATATATATATTATTCACCGTTAGCTCCAAATACTTAAAGGGAAATAAAACCCAAATTTTTTCTTTCATGATTCAGATAGAGAATACAATTTTAAACAACTTTCTAATTTACTTCTATTATCTAATTGTTTCATTCTCTTGGTATCATTTGTTGAAGGAGCAGCAGTGAACTAATGGTTTCTAACTGAACACCTGGGTGAGCCAATGACAATCAGTATATATAGTCAGCCACCAATCAGCAGCTAGAATCTAGGTTCTCTGCTGCTCCTGAGTTTGCCTAGATAAACCTTTCAGCAAAGGATAATAAGCGAAGGAAGCAAATTAAATAATAGAAGTAAATTGGAAATTTGTTTGAAATTGTATTCTCTATCTGAATCATGAAAGAATTTTTTTGGGTTTCATGTCCCTTTAAGAAGCAATGGAGAACAACGGGGTGAAAGTAAGGTCCAGGGACAGTACACAGAAAAACTGGAGAGAAACTCTTTACTAGGTCAAAGGACACAATGTGAAGACACACTCCAAATTCACTCACCCAGGATGCGTGACTAGTAGGAAGAGCAGGGAAACTTGATTCGCTATCATGCTGATCCAGCGTTTACACTGTGAGCTGGGTACTTCCGGTATCACGTGACCACCCTGTAGCCATTCAAGAGCTGATCCGGTATACAGCTCGAAAGACTCCTCCTAATAATGTAATAGCTGTATCCAAGGAACAAGGGATATCCCCGGAAACAGAGTTGAAGATTCTGTGTTTCTGGCGTCATGTGACCAACCTATGGCCAATCAGTTACTGAAACAGCTTGAAACGTCAGTGTGTTCCTCCCAGTGTTAACCCAACTGGTGCAGCCTGTATTAAACAGTGTAGGAACCTGATAGTGCAGCCTTAAAAGTCCATGGGCTATGCTGTATACATGGTATACCTCAATATCCAGACTGGATCACTCTTATCACACCCATAAAAGAGCAGTAGCAAAAAGATGTGCAACGATGTAACAAAAGCGGGCAAACTTTAAACAGTACATTGATGTGATGATGGACACTGCAGCACAGTACCTTGATGTCCCAAAACAGGATAGTATAAAATGAGCCCAAGGGTATAAGGCTGTTGTTAGGAGTAGACACCCCAATGTCCACTGAGCAAAGTAGCTAAATATAAAGAAAGGATTCCAACAGACAGCCTTGTGAAAATCAAAATGTAAATAGCTTTATTCCAGGTTTAAACAACAGGACATGTTGTTAAAATTCAGAACATAGTCGTCTGACCGGTTTTGGTCTCCCTGACCGTAATCATAGACTACGTCATAGACTTAGTCTATGATTACGGTCAGGGAGACAGAAACTGGTCAGACTATGTTCTGAATTTTAAGAACATGTCCTGTTGTTTTAACCTGGAATAAAGCTATTTACATTTTGATTTTCACAAGGCTGTCTGTTGGAATCCTTTCTTTATATTTAACTAAATAAACCTATTAACCCCTAAAACTTCGGCCTCCCACATCGCCGCCACTATAATAAAGTTATTAACCCCTAAACCTCCAGCCTCCCACATTGCCACCACTAAATAAACCTATTAACCCCTAACACTCCATCCTCCCACATTACCACAATTAAATAAACCTATAAACCCCTAAACCGCTGGCCCCCCACATCGCAAAACACTAAATTAAACTATTAACCCCTAAACCTAATACCCCCTAACTTTAAATTAAAATTGCAATATAACTATATTTTAATAAATAAAACTTACATGTGAAATAAAAATAAACCTAACATTAAACTATAAATTAACATAACTATTCTAATAAAATAAAAAATACTACCAATTAAAAAATCTAAATTACAAATTTAAAAAAACCTAAAAATCTAAAATGACAAAGAAAAATAAACACTAAATTACGAAAAATAAAAAACACTAAGCTTACAAAAATAATAAACAAAATTATCAAAAATAAAAACAATTACACATAATCTAATATCCCTATAAAAATTTAAAAAGCGCCCCAAAATAAAAACACCCCCTAACCTACAATAAACTACCAATAGCCCTTAAAAGGGCCTTTTCCTAAGTTAAACAGCTCTTTTACTTGTAAAACAACACAAAAACCCACCACCCAACCACCCCCCCAAAATAAAAAAACCTAAGTCTAAAATAAACCTAAGCTAGCCATTGTCCCTAAATGAGAGCTACTGAAATCCTATTGGCTGATTTGAACAGCCAATATGATTTCAGTAGCTCTCATCCTATTGGCTGTTTTGACTATTGATAGTTAATTGTAGGTTAGGGGGTATTTTTATTTTGGGGGGCTTTTTTATAGGGCTATTAGATTAGGTGTAATTGTTTTTATTTTTGATAATTTCATTTATTTTTTTGTAAGCTTAGTATTTTTTATTTTTCGTAATTTAGGGTTTTTTATTTTTTGTAATTTTAGATATTTTTTTTTGTTGGTAGTGTTAGATTTTTTAAATTTGTAATTTAGATTTTTTAATTGGTAGTATTTTTTTATTTTATTAGAATAGTAATGTTAGGTTAATTTATAGATTAATGTTAGGTTTATTTTTATTTCACAGGTAAGTTTTTATTTATTTTAAAATAGTTATATTGTAATTTTAATTTTAAGTTAGGGGAGTGTTAGGTTTAGGGGTTAATAGTTTAATTTAGTGTATTGCGATGTGGGGGGGCTGGGGGTTTAGGGGTTAATAGGTTTATTTAGTAGCGGCAATGTGGGGACCAGAGGTTTAGGGGTTAATATGTTTATTTAGTAGCGGCGATGCAAAGTCGGGCATCAGATTAGGGGTGTTTAGAATTGGGGTTTATGTTAGGGTGTTTAAACGTAACTTTTTTTCCCCCATAGACATCAATGGGGTTGCTTTACAGAGATTTATTCATTCCGCACTTCAGGTTTTTTTCTAACACTCTCTCCCTATTGATGTCTATGGGGAAAAGCATGCACGAGCACGTCAAATCAGCCCTTGGATTTTGTGCGGTATGGAGCTTAACGCCACCATATCGCATGCACAAGGAGGCTTTTCAGTAACTCGTAATGGCAGCTCTATGGAGAGTGAAACAACGCAACTTTTTTGGCGTTAGTTTCGCACCCTGTTTAGCGCAAAACTCGTAATCTAGGTGACTGTTTGCAATAGTGTTGAAGATACTAGATGGTTTAGTTATTATTATAGGACCTACATCCGTATTATGTGATTACAAACTAACCTTTCAGCACCAACAGACTGATCTTGTAGGGATATGAATGTGTCATATAAATATAAGCATACAGTATATAGTTATATTTAGTAATACAGAAGAGATTATAAATAAATATGGGTTTCTATGTTTGTTTAAACTCTTTCCCTATATAAAGCTAGATTACGAGTAGAGAATTATTTAAAGCTCCCGCTCAAGAGTTACCTGTGCTAGAAGAAAGCTTTTTCTGTGCATTGGGTAATAGGTTGAAAGTAAACTGTTTTCACTTGTGCTAACCCAACAATCACAAAAAGCCAAACTTAGAATATCGCGTGCGCGATAATCTATTCCTTAGAATAGAACTTAATGGAGCAAAAAAATTAGAAAAAAGCCTAACACCTCATTAGCAAACCCAATCCCATATTCTCATGTGCGGTAACCCAACATAAAAATATGAATATTTCACATTCCAATGTTCTTCACATAGAAGAATACGTTCTATTTATTCATAAATACATATTTCTACATATACAGTGGGGCAAAAAAGTATTTAGTCAGCCACCAATTGTGCAAGTTCTCCCACTTAAGAAGATGAGAGAGGCCTGTCATTTTCATCATAGGTATACCTCAACTATGAGAGACAAAATGTGGAAACAACTCCAGACAATCCCATTATCTGATTTGGAAAGAATTTATTTGCATATTATGGTGGAAAATAAGTATTTGGTCACCTACAAACAAGCAAGATTTCTGGCTCTCACAGACCTGTATCTTCTTCTTTAAGAGGCTCCTCTGTCCTCCACTCATTACCTGTATTAATCGCACCTGTTTGAACTTGTTATCAGTATAAAAGACACCTGTCCACAACCTTAAACAGTCACACTCCAAACTCCACTATGGTGAAGACCAAAGAGCTGTCAAAGGACACCAGAAACAAAATTGTAGACCTGCCCCAGGGTGGGAAGATTGAATCTGCATGTGAGGTTATCTCAAAAATGAATTGGCTTTAGATTCAGGAACTCAATTGCAGAGAAAAAATGTTTAAATGTATCACTGTTTCAACAAGAATTCACTATTGAGGAGTGAAATCCCAGCATGAATAGTGCAAATCAATATGATGGACAAATCTCCCTATGAGGATTGATTCATATGTTCCTTAAATAAGAACACTGAAAACACATAAGGTATGTGACAATTAATAGCTTATACAGTTCATCGATTAATTCATTCAATATGTTGCAAACTGAAAAGATACAAAAAATCAGGTCGTGCTGAGAATGTCAATTCAGGAAATTGGTAATCCTTATAACTCCAATAAGTTTCTATACCTCAAAGTCTTACAGCACCTCTAAGTATGGTAACATTAACCTGACGTGTTCACTTTAAACGGAATAGACTTGCTTGAAGTTATTCAACTAAGTATGTAAATGATACTTTGTAAGTAAAGCAACAAAAGATACTTGCGGTTCAGTTTGGTTAAACTGCCCTCCGGTCAGCTGAGACTGAAAACCGTTACACCTGAAGGTACTTGAAACAGAGCAGCAAAGAGTACTGAGACGAGTGAGCTGATCTGTGCAGCAATCTCCGGTCTGATGGGTTGAGGCTCTTTAAGCTGAATTAGCTGCAGCAGAGGGAGAAGTGGCGGTTTGCAGCTGCGGCTGCGGAATCACAGTGTTGAAACGGCTCAAGTAATAGTGCAGGTGAGAAAGGTTTAGTGGAGTACGGAAACTGTAGCGATAAATTCACACTGACTTCCTCTTCTGAAAGCTGGGGAATAGATTGAGTAGTAGGTGAATAAAGGTTAACAATTCCAGGTCCACTGAAATTTGTTATAAACTTTAATTTGTAATCCAAATAGAAGCTTGCAATAGGAACTCAAGCTGGGCTCAGGAAAAGGTAGATTTACACTACAAAATACTAAGCAAGGATCCACAGGAAATGGTGGAACTTATAACCTAGGCAACAAATGAGAAAGTTCCTATGCAAATCCTTGCTTAAAGGCACAGTAACCCTGACATGACCCCTCCCTTAAGGCAACTGTGCCACAGTTGTCGGTCTAGGTCGGTCCGGGTGCCTTCTGTGGAATAGAGTAACCAGTCTAGGGGCATTCAGATTCGAGGCCGGTTCCCAAGAGTCTTCTTCTGAGGGGTAACCTTTCCAGTGTACCAAATATTGTAATATTCCCTTTTTATATCGTGAATCCAGTAGGGAATGAACTTCAAACACATCCTGATCCAAGGTGAGAGGCTGTGGTGGTAATAGTGTTAGGGAACATCTAGATGGTGTATATGGTTTTAAAAGGGAGACATGGAATGTAGGATGGATCTTCATATTGTCAGGCAATTTGAGTGTAACAGCATTCTCATTAATGACACGGACGATAGGATAAGGTCCAATGTATAAGCCGGCTAATTTCTTGCAAGGGATTTGTAATTTCAGGTTTTTGGTAGATAGCCATACAAGATCACCCACGGTGTAACGAGGAGGAGGCCTTCTTCGAAGGTCATAGTAATGTTTTTGAACCTGTTGAGCTTTCTCAATGTTCTCATGTATAATCTGGAAATTCTGCTGTAGAGAGTCATGGAGATCTTCCATCACGGGTGAATTCAAACCTTCTGGAGAGGCGATTACGAAGTCTGGATGGAAAGCATAGTTTGCGAAAAAGGGAGAGAATCTCGTAGAAGTATTCACAGCATTATTGTAGGCGAATTCGGCCATTGATAGGTATTTCACCCAATCAGTTTCGTTGTAAGAGCAATAGCAACGTAGAAATTGTTCAAGCCATTGGTTCAATCTTTCTGATTGACCATTTGTTTGCGGGTGGAAAGAGGTGGTGAAATGGTGTTGCATATGAGTGAGTTCACATAGTTTGGTCCAGAAACGTGAGGTGAACTGAGTGCCTCTATCAGTGGTTATGATGGAAGGGAAACCATGGAGTCTAACTATGTTATCCAGAAAGAGCAGAGCTGTCTCAGATGAAGTGGGGAGTTTGTGAAACGGTATGAAGTGTCCCATCTTGGTAAGTAAGTCGACTACATAAGACCTGTGATAGTCATGTAGTATCTCAGTTTTTTATTTTTATTTTGCTATGTGCTTGAGTTGATGGGAGCTGTACAGCTGTCTGTAAGTATCCAGGGCTTTGAGTTTTACAATAACATGGGATGTGTACCCAGTCCAGTTTGAGAGTGCAGTCCATTTCTGTGTTTTGGGTGTGTCTAAGAAACTTACATAAGGCCTGTTCTACTCTTGTTGTATCTCAGTTTGTTTGTGCACTCTGTGGCTGTAGGTAAAGGGACCCAGGAAGGAAGAAACCTTGATGTGATCCTAAAGTGTTTGGACAAATGCTGTAACTACCTGTTTTTTCTTTAAATCTTGCTGTGTGCTTGCAAGAGAGAGTTAGATAGACTGATAGATAATTACTATTATTAGTAGTTATTTGTAGAGCGGAAATTCTGCAGTGCTATAAACAAAAGCATGATATTCAAGGTAACATTTATAGGGGTCAAGTGGGTAGAGGACCCTGCTCCATAACTTGTCCACCTGCTCTGAGGCCGCGTAAAGAAGTCAAGCCGATCAAATAAGATCGGGTCGATTGACACCCCCTGCTAGCGGCCGGTTGGCTGCGAATCTGCAGGAGGCGGCATTGCACCAGCAGTTCACAAGAACTGCTGGTGCAATGATAAATGTTGACAGCGTATGCTGTCAGCATTTATCGATGTGCAGCGGACATGATATGCTACATCATATCATGTCCACTCGCACTATGATAAATATACCCCAAGGTCTGAGATATAGCAGTGCAATTGAGGGCCTTGTATGTCAGAGTCAGAAGGGATTGGCAGAGAGGTGCAGCAGATGAAGAGTGACGTGTAAGGAAGACGAGTCTTGCAGAGGCATTTATTATGTATTGTAAAAGAGCTAGATGGCAGCTGGGATTCAAATCTTAATTGTGTCTTGTGTGAGTAAATGTCAAATTTGGGAGATGTTTTTTAAGGTGGAAGCGGCAGGAATTTGCCAAAGACTGAATGTGAGGAGTAAAAGAAAGATCTGAGTCAAGTGTGACTCCAAGACATCGGAGTTGGGGTTGGGGCAATAATGGAATTATTAACTGTTATAGAAAAATAGAGGGGGGATTTAGGAGGAAGGGGGAGAATAAGGAGCACAGTTTTGGGGAGATTTAGCTTAAGGTAGTGAGAGGACATCCAGTACATTATGGATTTGAAGAAAGAGTAGAAATAAGAGTAGAGAAGTAATCTTTCTTAGAGATGTTAAGGGCAGGATAGTAGGAGTCAAGACGAGCTTGTAGTGAAAAAAGTTAGCTGAACATACAAGATTTTCTCCAGTGTCGCTCAGTAGTGTGGGAACATCTACGCAGGTAGTGTGTCAGAGGAGTATGCCAGGGCTGAGGATGGGTGCGTGACTTCCAAACTAAGATATGAGGGGCCAAATTGTAAGGGTGGAATTGTAGTAGCAGATAGATTGGTCAGGGCAGGAAAAGGAGGAGATGAAAGAGAGCAGAGGTTTGAGATAGTTTGAGAGCTGTTACTGATCTAGTGCCCTAATGCTTCTGTGGAGTTTGGTGTGCGGGTTCAATGGAGTGAGAGTTGTAGGGAGTGCTGTGATGTTGCAAGTGAGGAGATGATGGTCAGAAAGAGGAAAATGGGAATTATAAGAGTGCATCAATAGCTGAAAATCAGATCAAGGAAGTGACCATGTTTGTGAGTGGGGGAGTCAATCCATTGTGATAGCCCAAAAGAGGAAATGAGTTGCAGAACTTGTTTTGCACAGGAGGCAGTGGGATTATCAACAGGGAGGTTGAAGTCCCCAAGAATGAAGCCAGGGGGTGTCTGAGGTGAGGAAATAATGAAGCCAGGCAGCAAAATGATCTAGAAATTGAGGAACCAGGGGGTGGTATATGACTGCAGAATGTATAGAGAGGGGAGAGAATAAATGAATCATGGGGTTTTGAAGGAGGAAAATGTGAGGGAAGAGATGGGTTGTATTTGTTGAAAGGTGCAACAAGAGGAAAGTAAAATACCTACACCACCTCCTTGTCTATTTCCAGACCTAGGGGTGTGGCTGAATTGGAGACCCTCATGTGACAATGCAGCAGTAGATGCTGTGTCTGTAGATAGATAGATAGATAGATAGATAGATAGATAGATAGATAGATAGATAGATAGATAGAGAGAGAGAGAGTCACTAGTATAATCTAGACATTGTCTAACTAGTGTTTTCCAGGCTCTATTTTTGTAGCACATGAATTGTCTGCTGTATGCAACCGCCAATAATAATCAATTCTAAGATGATATTGTAGTGCAAAGCATTGACACCTCACTGGTTACAATAGAAATCTGAGATATGCATATTGATAGGGGTGGGAAATATCTCTATAGTTCACTATTCAGAGGAGAAAAGTTACTAGTCCACAGGGAAAAAGTTTCTAGTCCACTCAATGTTAAAGACATGAGAAAGGCTACATATTGTTTACTCATCGATTGCAATCTCTCTTACATGTCTAGTGTAGTGGGCTAGTGGATATTCTTTTATATATATATATATATATATATATATATATATATATATATATATATATATATATATATATACAGTGGGTATTAAAAAGAATCACTCCCCTTGAAAATAATCACATTTTTTTTTTCATAATAAGTTTTTATTAATAAATAGGGTACATAAACCATAAAACAACACAAATAGCATTTGACATAAGTTGAAATGAGGTTACACGCAGTCAAGTAGAGGAGGGATGAGTTACAATAAGGAACGGTGCATTCAGAATAAAACTCATAAACATAATAAAGATATTTCCCAATGCGTGTCGAACATATCTGTTGTGATGTTTTGGTCATTCTAAGGAACCATTAAAGTTTTACATTTTAATTAAAGTATCGCAGCGTATGCCATACTTAAGATGTCTGACAGTCATGTGCGGAAACTAATAGGTGTTCATAATATACATGTATGATAGTTGGGGTGCGAGGATCTACTCTATATATCCTCACATGAAGGGGGGGGGAGAGGAAAGGGAAGGTATCAGAGGTGGGAGGGGGGGGGGAGATTTTAATGTCTCAGTATCTCAGCTCAGTAACAGCGGGGCACATCTCCTAGGACGACCAGGGTCCCAGCCAGAACAGGCCAACAATGGCCAAGGGAAAGGGGAGTTACGTAGCCAATTTAAGGAGTGTTTCCCAAGGTTCTCCCATAAAGGTAGCAGATTGGTTGTGCATTCGGAAGACATAGTCTTCCATTGATTTGATGTAGTGCAAATGGTCAACCACTGCTTGCCATCGTGGGGGCTGTTGTTTCTTCCAGTTTCTGGCTATCAACATCTTTACAGATGTCAGCAGGTAGACCAACAGATATCTCTTATACTTCGGAATCTTTTTTATCCCTATATGCAGAAGGGCTAGGCTCGGGGCATCAGGTGTCGGGAGCTCCAGCGCTGCGCAAATCGCAGAGGTCTTAGACCAGAGCGGTCTCAGTCGATCGCACGACCACCACACATGTAGTGGTGTGCCGATCTCGCCACATTCTCTCCAACACAGGGGAGAGTGGCTAGGGTATATAGTGCGAAGCTTGGTCGGCACCAGGTGCCATCTTGTAATGATCTTGAAGTAAAGTTCGTATAGAGTGACACAATGGAGAGCAGCTTTGCTTAGTTGTATCGCCCTAGACCAGTCCAGCGGAGTGAAGGTCAAACCCAATTCTGTTTCCCAGGAGATCATATGCCTTGTCTTTACAAGGGTAGGGAGCCCTAGAAGAGATTGGTAGTGAGCAGTCAGGGGTTTGTACAGTTGTTGGTTAGTTTTCCATCTTATCTCCCAGGTCGTGGGGGCCCTGATCTTGTCAGTCAGGAATCCCCAGGCCTTCATAAGGGATCTGAGTCTCGTGAGGTCAAAGTCTAGTTGACGAGGGATGCCATATCTGGCTATCATGTCTTGGTTTGTGAGGAGGTTTTCATTCTGGTAAAAGTCACCCAGGGAGGCAATCTCATGGGTCCTCCAGAGAGCTAGCTTGACATTAGGTAGTTCCCGTAAGAGTGACAAGACAGGATGAATGGGGGACGGATGCGGGGCTATCAATTGGTTGTGTCTCAGTTGGAACCAAGTTGTTTGGCAACCTTTGATAAGCTGGTTTGAGACTGGTATTCGAGCAGCTAAATGTTGGGGGACCCATAGTAGGTCTGAGAGATCAATGTATGCCGAGAGGGAAGCTTGTTCTAGTTCCCTCCACCTAGTAGGGGGTAAGGTAGGCCCCCACGCTGAGACATGCGTAAGCATGGCCGCCTGATGATATAGCTGAACGTTAGGTAGGCCCAGTCCACCTCTGGTTACTGGGGCCTGCAACGTGGCTGCCGCTACTCTCGGTCTCTTGCCTTCCCAAACATATGAGTTGAATAAGGTTTGGAAACCGCGTAAGATCCGTTCTGGGACTGGGATGGGGATGCACCTCATAATGTAGGTTAATTTGGGGAGGATCATCATTTTAAGGGCAGCTATTCTGCCCATCCATGAGATTTCCTCGTATTTCTTAGACTTCAGCTTAGGGTCTAACCTCTTTAGTAGAGTTGCGTAATTCTCCTGTATCACTGTGTCCTTTACATGGGACAGAAATATCCCTAGGTGTCTGATACCGATCGTAGACCACTTGAATGAATAAGACCTCCTAAGGTGTCTCTGTTCCTTTTCCCCAACAAATATCGTGTAGGCCTCTGTTTTAGCGACATTAATTTTGTAGTTTGATATTTTGCCGAAGGCATCGATAATTTCAAGGAGAGGGGGCAAAGAATCTAGCGGGTTTGTTAAGAAGAGGGTGAGATCATCGGCGAAAAGCGCTACCTTCTGTAGGGTATCATGTATCTGAAGGCCTTGGACTCCCATATTTTCCCTGATTGCCTCTGCTAGCGGCTCCATAACTAGGGCAAAAAGGAGCGGGGACAGGGGGCACCCCTGCCTGGTCCCGTTGCTGATGGGAAATTTAGGCGAGCAAAAACCCAATCCCTTAACCACCGCAGGCGTAGAGGGCTGCGACAGCAGTCTGGAACACCCTGGGGAGCCCAAAACGCTCCATAGTGCAGAACATGTATTCCCACCCCACCCTGTCAAACGCTTTTTCTGCGTCTAAGGACAGGGTGAGGAGGGGCAATTCCATATCAGCCGCTTCCATGAATATATTAAGGAGTCTACGGGTGTTGTCAGTACCTTGCCTACCCTGGATAAATCCCACTTGGTCCAAGTGGATAAGTGAGGGTAGATGTTTTCCAAGTCTAGTTGCCAAGACTTTGGCATAGACCTTGACGTCCACATTAATTAGTGAAATTGGTCTGTAGCTCTCGCAAAGCGAGGGATCTTTCCCTTCTTTGGGAATGGTCAGAATGCTAGCCTCCAAGTATTCGGGAAGGAAAGTTCCAGTTTCTGCGACTTCCTGGTAGAGGCGTAGCAGAACAGGGGATAAGAGGTGGACAAGATTACGGTAGAATAGACCCGTGAACCCATCAGGGCCAGGTGCTTTATGAGGTTTCAAAGCGAGGATAGCCGCCTTTACTTCCTCTATGTCAAACGGGGCAAGTAGATCATCAACTGATTCTACATTCAAAGAAGGGAGGTTTAATTTCGCCAGGAACTGCTGGATAGCCAGTCTGTCTACATCAGTCCCTGAAGATTCATTTTTTAAGTTGTATAGGGAGGTGTAATAGGCAGCAAATGCCTTCCCTATGGCTTTTGGAGAACGAACTACGCCTGCAGGTGTGGTTATCCGGGGGATTCTAGCTTGAACCGCGCGGTCTCTAAGTTTACGGGCAAGTAACCTGTCAGCTCTATTTCCTTTGTAGAAATATAACTGTTTAAGTCTCACTAGATTGGCTTGGACCCGGAGCTGCTCTCTCTTGTTGATTTGCTCTCTGATGGAACCTATCCGTTCAGCTAGGGTAGGCAAAGGAGTATTTTTGTTACTCAATTCGATTTGCCTCAATTCAGCATATAATTTTGCAAGGGGGAGTTTGTTTTTAGCCTTCTGGATTGAGCTCATTTTAATAAAATGTCCCCTAAGATAGGCTTTAAATGAGGCCCACAATATTTCCTGGCTTGTGTCGCCCGTGTCGTTGAGTCTTAGAAAGTCTGAGATGGTCTCGATAATTTGGGGAATTTCTGTTTCAGAGAGGAATTGGTCTGGGAGTTTCCAGGAGGGTCTACTGTCGGGGGGACGCAACTCCAAGCATCCAACACTAACCAAATCATGGTCAGACCATGGGCACGGTCGTATACGTGGGGTGCAGAATTGGTCTAATGTCCAGGAGTCACAAAGCAAGTAATCAATCCTGGAGTAGGAGTTATGTGGTTTAGAGTGATGGGTGTAGTCCCTGTCAGTTGGGGCGAGGCAGCGCCAGATGTCGTAAAGACCATGTTGGTACATGAGCTTGCGCAGCGCATTGGATTGAGTATTAAGGTTGCGGTCGGTGGGATAAGCTTTAGGGGTCTTTTTGTCTAGGATGGGGTCCCAAACCAAATTCAGGTCTCCTCCTATCAACAGGTGGCCTCTCCTAACTTCACTTAGTCTCCTTAGAAACTTTCTCAAAAAGGGTATCTGCTTAACGTTTGGGGTATAGATTGAGGCCAGGGTATATAAGATACCGTTGAGGGTACAGATCAAAATCAGATATCTACCTTCAGGGTCACGTTCTATGTATTCTGTAGTACAGCAGACATCTCTGTGAAGTAGGATCGCTACTCCTCTCTTTTTTTCAGTGAAAGATGCAGTTTCACATATGGGATAGTGGGCTGGATTACAGAAAGGTCTAAGTTTTTTATCCCAGTGCGTCTCTTGGAGAAAAACAATGTGTAATCTATGGGCATTCAAAAAATTGGACAGGAGACTTCGCTTAGTAGGGGAATTTAAACCCTGGACATTCAGGGTGGCTACAGTAATAGGAGCCATAGGGTTCGCAGAGTAGAGGTCTCTTTTGGGTTGAGGAGAGGGGAGAGGGGGTAAGGGGGGAAAAGCAGGTTGCAGGGGGGGGAGTAGTTGTGGGGAAGGAGGTAGATAAGGTGTTTAAGTGAAGATAAGCTTCGCTCTTTCACTTAAGGTCAATATATAGTGTCACAAGGACTGTCAAGACTTAGTGTGATGTGTATATTACACTATCTCAATGAGTGCTCTTGCTAGTGATAGCAAGAGAACACAACTATCAAGGTGGGGGGGGAGGCCAAGTGTGAGGCCTAACCCCAGTCAGCCATTTTTGGCTCGTGCTTCTGATCTAAACTAGTATTGGGGTTCTTCTACAAGCGTCTAATATACCTTATTACTTGGAGTGTGCGATGGCTCAAGCATAGTAAATACATAACTCAAGATAGGTCGAGCATTGGTAAAATTCAATATACCTAAACATGGTAGTCCAACTATAAACAAATAACAATCGTTGGTAAAGGTAGTATGGTAAGAATGGAGCTCATGCAAGACCCTATAACGTGGTGAAGGGAAGGCGGGGAAGACGAAGTCAGATAGTAACAATAGGTAGATCAGAGTCAAATTTCGTCTGGTTACGCCCCGCATTCCCCACCACCCATAGTGTGTGGCAGCCCTCGTATGACAAGAGCAAAGTTCCTAGAGAAAAGAAACATAAATAAAAAAAAAAGGAAAACAAACAATACTAACATTACAAAGTTCTCAGGACATCTGAATATGCATTTGGGAATGGCAAAGAAGCCATAGACAGTGGCGGCAAGGACATCCTGAATAATAGCAAATTACGCTACTTCTGAACAGGTTGGCAAAACTGTAAACACATAACAATCAAAGAAAGGGTATTATCCCAACAGTTCAACACTTGAGTGACACTTCAGCGTGGCGAGGGGAGCATGGGGAGGACAAAGTTAGGTAGTGATACGACTAAATTATAGTCAAGCTTCGTCTAATTGGGCCCCAGACTCCTCATCGCCTACGATGCGTGGCAGTCAACTTGCGGGTAGAGCAAAGCTTAGGAAAAGCTGACTCTCTAAAATGTCAGCATGTTTGAATATGTTATCAAAACAGGGAACAGACCACAATCAATAGTAATGGTATTATTTTGACACTCCAAGGCAGTAATTGAAATATGAAGGTAGAGAAACCTGATAGAAAAAATTTTGCTGAAATTATCCAAGAGCAGTTGTTAAGGTGGCTTTAAAGGGGGAAGATAGCCCCTGGAGGGGATATCTAAACTCTCAAAGGAAAGTACAGTAACTCCCTACACAGAGTGCGGGAGGAAGAGCTGAGCAAAGGGGAACTTATGTTGTGTGAGGCTCATCAGTGGCACTACTGGTAGACGGGGTCTGGCCCGATCGCTGTTGATGTTTCTTCTGGGTGTTGCTTAGTCTCTGGGGAAGGGGCCGCCACTCAGGGGCCGAGGCTCTCAGTCCTCTGGTGGGATCTTTGTCGTGATGATCTCCAGGCGGATCTGGTGGTAACAAATTCCACCTCTGCATGAGTTCTCTAGCTTGTTGTGGGGTGGATACTGTATACTGGTGGCCATCTTTAGTGACGTGAAGCTTCACAGGAAATCCCCATCTGTATTTTATGGCTTTGTCTCTCAGCAATCTAGTGTAAGGCTGATAGTGGCGCCTTAGTTGGAGAGTGTGTGGGGAGAGGTCTTGATAGACTTGTAGGTCAGAGTACTGTTCTGGGAGGTTTCTGCCACCTACTAATGCTCGGAGTAGTTTATCTCTAAAGGTGTAGTAGTGTAGCCGTGCTACAACGTCTCTTGGCTTATCTCCCTCTGCTGACCTGGGTCTCAATGCCCTGTGTGCCCTATCAATCAGCATTTCCTGACCTTCCTCTGGGCCAACAATAGTGGTGAAAAACTCTCGTAGGTACTTGTCTAGGTCCTGAGGGAGGACAGACTCCGGAATACCCTTCACTCGGATGTTGTTGCGCCGGGTGCGGTCCTCAAGGTCGGCAAGTTTGACCTCTAGATCAGAGATTTGTTCAGCTAGGCACTGAGAGTAGCCAAGTAGGTTGGTGTGGTCGATCATTAAATCTTCTTGCTTGCGTTCAATGGTGTCAGTGCGTTCTCCAATAGAAGCTATATCACGTTTCAGATCCGCATGGCTCTTCTCGAATTTCTTTGAGAGGGAATCATGGTGAGAGGCCAAGAGTGTTGTGATAGAATCCATAAGGTTGTTGTTAACCTCCTGGCCGGTGCGTAGGGATCGCCCCACTGATTGGAGCAGGGCAGTCTCATTATGGGTTTCAGCAGAATCACTGACATCTGTGAGCTCTTCATCTGTGCCAGCTAGGGATCTAGAGAGGGGTTTACTGAAATGGTCCACCACTGTACGTTTAGGCGTGTTAGAGGGCTTTTGTTTTCTTTTGAAGGTTTGGGGCATTTTTCGGCTCTGCATGGATATTCAGCAAAATTGAGGATAATGATGGCACTATAGTGGTCTGCTTTAATCAGGCTGACTGGGGTCACGGCATCAAGGGGCTACCTACATAGTTAAAGGATATATTACATCAAAGCAGAATTGTTTTGGTCTGTGTCGCTATAAGGGGTAGTTAGCACACACTACTCCATCAGCAATATTGTAGGGCTAACTGCACCAAAAACCAATATTCCCTCTCGACTCGGGGTAGAGGGATACGACCCAAGGGAAGGGGAAAAGGGAAGTGGAAGTGACCAGCCTGGACAAGCCAGGCCGGAAAGGGTGAGTCTTGAGGGATTACTCTTGCTCAGCTACACGTATATATCTAAACACAATACACATTAATTATGAAGAGAGCAACCTGTAGAGAAAAGTGGCAGTTAGGCAAGCAGTAAAACAGTGCAGTAATTAATTGCAATTTTGTGTGTCCAGTATATTTACGGTATCTGAGGGCCTGCAAAGGATTAAGGTTGTTAGACAGATTAAAATAACACTCCACCTTAAGCTGATGCTCAAGGACACCTGTGCTGACGCAGCAGCAATAAATGGACAACAACAGTACACTTATAGTTGGAAGCTCTTCTGTATAAAGTTTGGCCTTAGGTATATGTGAGAGTACAACTTTTCCCAGTCAAGCAATCAGAATTAAATGTGTGGCAGGTGTAAGGCCCGTTTAGTGTGGGTAATGAGTAAGGCCCAACAAAGTTACTTTCTTTAGGAAGGTATAGTTGAGAGAAAAAGTCTCTATAGCAGGGGTGATTCTTATTGTACCTGCTGCCGTGTGACAAAGTTACATGTATGCAGGCTACTCACCGGGGTCAGAGGAGACAGAGAAGGATGTCAGCTGAACAAACTGGCTCTTACCCGGTCTTGCAGTGGGGCACTTATGAAGCGAAAAGCTGATGGAATCGTAATATATCTCAAGGGCCGTGAGCCTTGCAAACAACTGGGCTCTCTGTGTAGGAGCTGTAAAAGTGAGAAGGCCTCAAGATGGCGGGTCTTCGCGCCTTTTCTTAAGGCCTGCTGAGGAAGGATCGTAGTTGGTCCCCAGGGACCGCAAAAATCTGGCAGATCTTCGGGGTCACCGGACCCACCGGGAGGTAAGGATGGTCAGTATGGCGGTCAACCTCAGGTCCGGTAACTTCAGGTGTTTCAGAGGTAGTTCAGGAGAGCTCCTAAACGCCAGACAGCCCCACTCGCATGGGAAGGAACAGCAGCGAAGCACTCCGGAACGGATCCCCGACCCTCCGGAGTGATGCGGTAGGATGAGGCTCAATCAGAGGCTGGGCAGGCTAAGGCGGGTTAAGCGGTTACTCCGGAGCGGAGCCCCGACCCTCCGGAGTAGGTGGGGAGTTACCGCACTAGTTGTGGGACCAGTTAGGAGTCTGTCCGTTGCAGATGGTAAGTGGCGTTAGTGGCGCGAGAGGCAGGCCAGTAGGTCTGGGTAGTTAGGGAGTCGGCAGTCTCACTCAGGGTACCTCTCTGGCAAGTTCGGCAATGAGCGGTGAAGGCCTGGTCTGTATACAGCAGTGATGCAGCCGAGAGTTTCTGCGTAGGGGAGCCCAAAAGATCGAGTTGGGTACAATATTCTGCCCCTATTTAGTGTCCACGATGCTTCTAATAATAAGTTGGGCAAAGAGACCCAAAAATAAACCTTTATATAGCTTTTTATGGTTTTAGGGCTCAGGAGCTCAGCACACGCACGTCTGAACAGTTCAGTGGCTAACTCCGCCCCCCCAATAATCACATTTTGTTGTTTTGCAGCCTGAAATAAAGACAGACACAGTTTTTGTTTATCAAGTTGTAATTACTCATTGCAACTTATAACATCCAAGTGAAAGATATAACACCAACATGTCAGGCAAAAATAAAGACAATTCAAAAACAGAATCACTGAGTTGGAAAAAGGATCAACCCCTCCTAAAATTACTAGTAAACTCAATCAGGTGTAGCTAATCACCTTCTCAATGGCACACACAAAGCCATTTGACTTTCAACTGTGATCAGCTGTGGGCATATTGATTAGCTTAGCATGAAAAGAGCTTTCCTGGAGCATCTCAATCCCTGGTAGTGCAGCTGAAGCAAACAATCAACTATGGGTGGCAAGGCACTGTCAAAAGATCTTCGGGATAATGTTGTGGACAGGCACAAGTCAGGAGATGGATACAAGAAAATATCAAAGCATTTATCAATGCCTAGAAGCAGTGAAGTCTATTATTAAGAAGTGGAAGGTATTTGGTACAACACAGATCATCTCTGGATCAGGACGTCGCTCTAAACTGGATGAAAGAGCCAGGAGGAAACTGGTCAAGTCTCCACAAATGTGGCTTGTATGGGAGGGTTACAAGGAAAACGCCACTCCTCAAGAAAGGCCACATGCAGTCACGACTGAGCTTTACCCCATAACACACCTAGGAGGTTCTGATGCCACATGGAATAAGGTGTTATGGTCAGATGAGACTAAAATTGAATTATTTGGCCTCAACAACAAACGATATGTCTGGAGGAAATCAAATACAGCTCACCATCCAAATAACACCATACCTACAGTAAAGCATGGAGGTGGTAATATCCTGTTATGGGGGTGTTTCTCTGCAGCAGGCACTGGAGCACTTGTCAGGATAGAAGGAATAATAGATGGGGCAAAATACTGTCAAATTCTTGAGGAAAATCTGCTGCCCTCTGCCAGGAAGTTGTCAATGGGAAGAAGGTTTACCTTCCAACAGGGAAATGACCCAAAGCACACAGCAAAAATGACCACACAGTGGTTGAAAGAGAAAAAGGTGAATGTCCTTGCATGGCCAAGTCAGAGCCCAGACTTAAACCCCATTGAATATCTGTGGCATGACTTGAAGACTGCAGTCAACAAACGGTTACCATCAACTGTAACGGAACTGGAGCAGTTCTGCAAAAAAGAGTTGGCAAATATTGCACAGTCTAGATGTGCAAAGTTAGTAGGAACATATCCCAACAGACTAAAGGCTGTAATTAAAGCAAACGGTGGTTCAACAAAATACTGACACAAGAGGGTGATCCTTTTTCCAACTTAGTGATTCTGTTTTTGAATTGTCTTTATTTTTGCCTGATATGTTGGTGTTATATCTTTCACTTAAAATGTTATAAGTTGCACTGAGCAATTATAAGTTGGTAAACAAAAAAATGTGTCTGTCATTATTTCAGGCTGCAGAGCAACAAAATGTGATTATTTTCAAGGGGGGGGGGGGGTGATTATTTTAAATACCCACTGTATATATACATATGTGTGTATACAATTAAGGATAGTAAAATATATTATATATAATTAAAACTGAACCCCCATGCATTTCCTGAGTTCCCCCGACTTGCTTTGCAATGATAGGTTTATCAAAGCTTGTATTATATTCTGTAATTTGTTAGATACACTCTTACATAAATGATGAATGTTTTTGTTAAGATTATTTGTTCTAAATTCTTACTTCATTTTTGAGTGTCATTTTCCTGGAGCATTTTGTATTGTGTCTCAATATTGTGTTATTACTAAGTAACGCTTTGGGGCTGATTTACCAATGTCTGGCGGACATGATACGCTGTAGCATATCATGTCCGCCAGACATCTCTGGTGGACTGCTTGTAGATAATTTAGAATAGATTGGTTACCAAAGGAACTCAAAATATCCCAATATCATAGGCGCTAGTGAAAGCTTAAAATAGTGATATGACTTGTTTATATAAGTGATATAAGTGTGAACAAATTACTTTATAATTTTCCGTGGAAAATGTGATAAATAAATGTCAAATTATTTTGTAAAATGCAAATTCTGCATAAATTTAATAACAAATTAATACACAATATACAAGTGACAATGCCAAAAAAATAAAAATAAAAAACTATGAAGATAAGAATGAAAACAAAAAATAGCTGATACAATTAGAATCTTGCAGGGGGATACAATTGCGTTGATCAGACGCAGTTAAAGTGTAGCATACAATTTTGCAACAAATGTTACATGAATAACATATTAAACTCAGACAGCTTGAGTGAAATCCTCTTGAAGCTATATAATGATTCCGATGAACAGTTTTGGATGAATAATGATTGTCTCGTCTTAGCTGGAATATTCAGGTTTGGCTGGAACGAGATAAAGGACCAATCAAACGACAGATAAAGGCACCAAATAAAGGTCAACACTTTTACTTACACCGTAAACGGTGATGTGACGAACGATTCCCTCTTTCAGGCATACACTCCAACGATACCAGCACTTAAACACGGCGTCTTAGTATGGCGTTCATTCAAGGGATAAATTTTCATCTGAATCACCTTTGCGAACAGGTAGCCGAAGTCTGGTTCTACTTAAGCCTTGAGGGGACAAAATACTTGCAACTTGTGGACTGCTTGGGCAATGCCGCCCCCTGAAGATTTGCGGCCAATCAGCCACTAGCAGGGGGTATCAATCAACCTGATCGTATAGGATCGGGTGGATTGATGTCCACAGCCTCTGAGGCAGCGGACCAGTTAAGGAAGGAGCAGCTTTCTTAAAACCTCTGCTTCTTAACTCCTGCTTTCGGCGAAACAGGGGGATCAGGGGCCATTCGGCCCTTGATAATTCAGCCCCTTTGTGTTAAAATATATATTTTTAAAGTGAATATTTTATAACAATTCAAAATATGTGAAATCTCATTCAGTGTGTAAATAGAAATATGTTTTGTTTGGAGGTGTTATTGAATATTGAAAATATAACGCTAAGGTACTGTACTTTTTCATAAATATAATTTATTTTGCCTTTCAAATAATGTAATTTTTAAACATATTGTAAATTTCCATCAAACTAAAACATGTAATGGTTTTTAATATGACACAAGGGTTAGCTATGATCAATGGAAAATTGTGTAAACTTTAGTGTAGGTTGTGACATGGGGAGTGTGTCACACAGTTAGATTTTTCAATTCATAATCTGATTTTGCTGATCCAGAAAGTACCGTATGTTACATTTTGTTATAGTGTGACTTGGCAACACTGATAGTTTTTGATAACTGTAATATACTACATGCTTAACATGCCAACATTTATGACTAAGTTTGCATAAATAGCTTAGTAAATATTGAATTTATCCTTAGAAACCAAATCCTTGCCTTCATGTTTACTAGCCATTTATTTCATGTTACCTACATATCTAATCATTTCTTAATCCATTTTGTTTATATGCATGATTTAAGAAAGGCAGTTTGGGAATCAATTTATATCCAGGGCAAATGAAAATGACATTTCAGTGTTTCATTTTGATTTGGTATAAATATTTTAATATAAATTAACACTTGGTATCCATGAAGCAGCAATGTATTTAAGCTAGTGAATTCAATATTAAATGTTCATGATTAAGGTAAAGCATGCAGTTTTAAAGAACTTTCCAATTTACTAATTTATCTTATTGCTCTTTGTATAATTTTCTTGAAGAGTAATCCTTGCTAGGATGATAGGAGTTTAGGAGTGTGCACACATCTTTAGCATCCTATCCAAGCAGTGTTTGCAACTATGAATATCATTGCTATAAAGCATTGATGCAAGCACTGATGCCAGATGGCTAAAGACACATGTTCACTCCTGGGGCTCCATTACATATGCGGCGTCGCCTGCAAAAGCCGTCAACGCCAATTTTTGCACGGGTTTGGTATCCTATATACAGTGCCGCATATTAACCCCTATATCTGCCATCAAACCCACACCGCAAGTAATAACTAAATTATAACCCCTAAATCCGCCAACCCCAACTACCTATTAAAACTATTAACCCCTAATCCGCCATTAACCCACAACGCAAACTACCTATTAAAACTATTAACCCCTAAACCACCAAAACCCACAACGCAATAAACCCATTAAAGTATTAACCCCTAAACCACCAAAGCCCAAAACGCAATAAACCTAACCCCTAACCTAACCCCCCCTAACCTAACACCCACTAAATGAACCCAAATTACCTATTAAAGTTACTATTAAATTAAAAAAAACTTACACTACTTTAAAAATAAAAATAAACTAAGTATAAATTAAAGGGACAGTCTAATAAAAATTCTGGAGTAGACTGTTCCTTTAAGCTACAATTACAGAACAAAAAAAAGAAAATTACCAAATTTTTAAAAATTATACCTAATCCCTATGAAAATTAAAAATTCCCCCAAAATAAAAACACCCCCTACTCTAATAAACTACCAGTAGCCCTTAAAAGGGCTTTTTCAGGGCATTGCCCCAAGATAATCAGCTCTTTTACAACAAAATACACAAAGCCCCCTAACAGTAAAACCCCCCACCCACCAAACCCCCCACAAATAAAATAACCTAACACTAAAAACCCTAAACTACCCATTGCCCTAAAAAGGGCATTTGTTGGGCATTGCCCTTAAAAGGGCATTTACCTATTTTACTGCCCACCCTATCTAAATAAAATGAAAAACAAACAAACACCTTAAAAAACTCTAAGTCTAAGCCCCAGGTTGCTACTCACCGTTCCTGAAGTCCGGCGGAGAAGGTTCTGTTCCAGGCGGTGAAGTCTTCTTCCAAGTGGCGACCTCTTCTTTCTTCTTCCTGGAACATCCTTCGTGGAGCGGAGCTGAAGACTGAAGACCGGCGACCCTTGAACTGATGACCGGTGACCCTGGAACTGTAGACCGGCAACCCTGGATATGAAGACCGGCCACCGCAGAGTCATGGAGCGTGGAGGATCCTCTTCGTACAATCTTCGCCGCACACTGGATAGAGAATTCAAGGGATGCGATTAAAAATGGCGTCACTTGAATTCCTATTGGCTGGTTTGATTCTTCAAATTCAAATCAGCCAATAGGATGAAAGCTACTCAAATCCTATTGGCTGTTCAAATCAGCCAATAGGATGAGAGCTACTGAAATTCTATCGGCTATTCAAATCAGCCAGTAACATTTCAGTAGCTCTCATCCTATTGGCTGATTTGAACAGCCAATAGGATTTGAGTAGCTTTCATCCTATTGGCTGATTTTAATTTGAAGAATCAAATTAGCCAATAGGAATTCAAGGGACGCCATTTTTAATTGCATCCCTTGAATTCTCTATCCAGTGTGCAGAGAAGATCGTACGAAGAGGATCCTCCACGCTCCATGGCTCCGCAGTCGCCGGTCTTCAGTTCCAGGGTCGCGGGGTCTTCAGTCTTCAGCTCCTCAGTCTTCAGTCTTCAGCTCTGCTCCGCAAAGGATGTTCCAGGAAGAAGAAAGAAGAGGTCGCCGCTTGGAAGAAGACTTCACTGCCTGGAAAAGGACCTTTGCCGCCGTACTTCAGGAACGGTGGGTAGCAACCCGGGGCTTAGACTTAGGGTTTTTTATTTATTTTTTATTTTATTTAGATAGGGTGGGCAGTAAAAGAGCTAAATGCCCTTTTAAGGGCAATGCCCAACAAATGCCCTTTTCAGGGCAATGTGTAGTTTAGGGTTTTTAGTGTTAGGTTATTTTATTTTATTTGGGGGGGTTGGTGGGTGGGGGGTTTTACTTTTAGGTGGGGCTGTGTATTTTGTTGTAAAAGAGCTGATTATCTTGGGGCAATGCCCTGCAAAAAGCCCTTTTAAGGGCTACTGGTAGTTTATTAGAGTAGGGGGTGTTTTTATTTTGGTGGGAATTTTTAATTTTCATAGGTATTAGGTATAATTTTTTTCAAATGTGGTCATTTTCTTTTTTTATTTTATGTAATCTTAGATGTTTTTATTTTCTGTAATTGTAGCTTAAAGGGACAGTCTACTCCAGAATTTTGATTAGACTGTCCCTGTTATTTATACTTAGTTTATTTGTATTTTTAAAGTAGTGTTAGGTTTTTTTAAATTAATAGTTACTTTAGTATTTTGTAAATTAGGTAATTTGGGTACATTTAGGGGGTGTTAGGTTAGGGGGGTTAGGTTAGGGGTTAGGTTTATTGCGTTGTGGGCTTTGGCAGTTTAGGGGCTCATACTTTAATCGGTTTATTGCGTTGTGGGCTTTTATGGTTTAGGGGTTAATAGTTTTAATAGGTTTATTGCGTTGTGGGTTAATTGCGGATTAGGGGTTAATACTTTTAATAGGTAGTTTGCAATGTTGGGGTTGGCAGATTTAGGGGTTAATAATTTAGTTATTACTTGCGGTGTGGGTTTGATGGGGGATATAGGGGTTAATAGTTTAATTAGGTTTATTGCATTGTGGGGTTTGTCGGTTTAGGGGTTAATACATTTATTATTAGTAGTGAGAGGGGGGATTGCGGCTATAGAGGTTTTTACGTATCAGGCTTATTTTTGGTAGGAGTGTTAGACTGTTACGGGAGAATTGATATTTTCTTTTCTTTTCATAGGCGCCGGCAGTTTCTAAAGTGCCGTAAGTCACTGGCGACTCCAGAAATTTGTATTTACGCTCATTTCTGGACATCGCTAGTTTATCCAACTTACGGTACTTTATGAACTGCCGGTGGGGTTTATGTAATACCCTGATGTGCAAGGTGAAATTACGGGCGGTGCGGGTTGCTGAAGCCTGCCCCGTATATGTAATCTCGCCCCTGAGCTCACGTAGGATTACTCTATAACAAAGGATGCCAATAGAACTTAGCAAAATTGATAACAGAAGTAAATTATAAAGTTGTTTAAAATCCAATCCATTTAAGTTTAATTTTGACTTTATCATCCCTTTAAATGTCTCCATTAACAAAACCACACATGAGTAGACAGGGTAAGGTATTTATAATAAAAAATAAATTACTCGAGGGGGCGGAGCTAGCCAGCCAAGGAAATGGCCGCGGCTTGAAATGGCTCCTGTGCCCTGTCTGGCTGAGAAGTGTTAATCTGCCATAACCGGGAGAATAATTTAGCCCCGATTTGTTACGTAGCCCAAGTGAAGAGAGGGCTGTCAGATGTGAGGCGGGGGCGCGCTCGGTAATCTGTTTACAACAGCAGATGCTGTGCGTGGCTTGCTGGGCCTACATGCACCGGAACTTCATGCAATCTACAGACGCGGCTTGTATTTACAGCGGCAGCTGAGGAAGAGGTAGTATGAGTGTATGGGACACTGCCTAAAATTAAAGCTGTCGGCTAGCGAACATAACACGGGTCTGAGCTCAGAGACCGCAATTGTTTAGAGTCACTTAACAGTTTAAAACACTGCGTGGCAGAGGCCCATTAACGAGAGAGAGTATATTTTAGCTGCACGCGGATTTATGAAACATGGGTGATTAAGATCAGTAACTGAGAGACCTATATGTGCAGACCTGCAATATCTAAGAAATGCCTATATGTCAGAGAGGCATTATATGAAGCAACACTTAAGAGAAAATGCTATGCTCAAGACTAGTGTGACCGAGTTCAAAGGGCTCTATCCGTCCTCATAATATGTTTATGACTGAAAGGAATATTTATCTGTGATTCCACATCTATACTTGTAAATTACATGCGACACTGTATACAGCACAAGGGGTAAGGTTTTCAACTTGATTTCTATTCCACTGGAGAAAAGGCCTACGCCACAGCCTGACGCCTGAAAGGGATTTTACACATAATTATTATTTGTTTACTGCGCAACACAGCAATACCCAGGTATTAGGCTTAAATCACAAGAAATATACGTTGGGCAGTGATACATGTCGCAGCTCCTAAGCCACAATAAGTAACATAGTTCTGTGAACACCTTATCAAGGTTCCTTTGCCTGGGGCGAGCCTTACTGCACAACCCATTAATGTGCTGGGTCCTCATTTGATATTAACCTGTGCAAAGGGTATCTTTAAAGTACAGACTTGGACATTGAACAAGGCAAACATGTCTCCTAAAAAAATTAACAAAAAAGGGACTGTACCAAAACAAAGCAGTCAGACTACTCCCTCAGTTAACAACTTTTTTAAATCGGTAGAGGTCAAATCTACAAGCTTAAATCCCAATGAAGATCAAGACTCTGCTGCAGCATATTCATCTTCAGAATCGGACTCTGAAACTATGACAGACACCATTACAGTGCCTAAAGCTTTATTTGAATCACTCCCCTCAAAAAAAGATTTCTCGGCTTTAGTTCTGCAAGTTAAGCAATGTATCAAAGAGGAAATCAATGACCTAAAGAAAGAAATGTCTGAAATAGGGCATAGAGTGGAGGCAGTGGAAACTACCCAGGATACTCATACTACGGCAATATCTGATCTACATACCACTATTCACAAACAGAATGAAGTCATACTGGGCCTGGAAGAAAAAATTGATGATGCCGAAAATAGAAGTAGAAGGCATAATATCAGAATCAGAGGTGTCCCCGAATCCATACCGCCATCGGGCCTAGAGCAATATCTACAAGATCTCTTTTACTCGTTGAAACAAACAGAGTCCCCAGTAAAGATTGAGATAGACAGAGCCCATAGGGCACTTCGCCCTAAACCACTAGACACACAACCACCTAGGGACATAATTGTATGAATAAACAAACTACCAGGTCAAAGAAGAACTTATGAACTTGGCTTGTGAAAAACAACCTGTCAAGTACGAAAATGCTGATCTCCAATTTTACACTGACTTGTCGCAGAGGACCCTTCTCAAAAGAAAAGAACTTAAACCTTTTACTATGCTTCTTAGGAAACTAAATATCCCATACAGATGGGGGTTTCCCTTTCAGTTAATTATCCCCTGGCAAGGAAAGAGATTCATATGCACTACACCAGGAGACGTTAAGCAGATCTGCAAGGCCCTAGATGTTACACCTCCTGTGATAGAGGAGGGAGAAGATGCACAAAACCAACACAAACCGGGACTTAGTACTAACCCGCTACCTCAGAGGCGGGGAGTGGCAGCAGGTACAACAGAGAAGAACACGCAGACTGAACGCGGGCAAACAAAATAACCTGCAGGAGAAAGAAGGTTCCTGAGCCGGATAAGCTGTATCCTTTTATATATGTTTGATATCTCAGTAATATTGCCATACTACCATACATGTTCTTCTTTCCCAGGAAATAAATGTGAAAGACTTTCTTGTGATAACGGACAATTTGTGTTGCATAGGTAGTCATGGTAATGCTAAAAATAGGAATTTGAAAGACTAGAGACTCTTACTTGCTAGCAATATGTTATGCTAATAGTTATGTTTCACAGGTCCAATGTTAATCCTTTTTCTTCTTTTCAGAGGCCGATAGGCTGGTTCAAATCAGTTTAGTATTTAACTCAGAATTGTTTACTTTATTTTTATTGTTTTTCCTTCTCCCTGTTAAAATGGGATAGCTGTACTACTTTTACTCTCAGCCAGTTGGGAGATATATTCTCTTATAGTTAAGATAATGTATTGTACCCTTTCGACTAAGAAAGGGGTAAAATGTTTAGTCACTTACTTTTTTATAATTTTTTCTTTTTTTAAGGTTACTACAATGTTGCATATGCATAAACAGGTGTGCTCGGAGTGTTTCAGAGGGAGGTATGTGAGGGCATTATCTAAACACAGGGTCATATAGTACAAAAGTAGGTACAATGAATAGAAACACTTCACAGGCTTTTACAATTATATCTCAAAATACAAAAGGGCTAAATTGTCCGAATAAGCGTAGGATGGCACTGTTGGATCTCCATAAGAAAGGGGGCCAAATCCTCATGTTACAGGAGACACACTTTAAAACTAAACACATACCCAAGTTCTTTTCATCTAACTACCCACAGCACTTTCACAGTTCACACCCAGCCAAGAAAATTAATGGTGTCAGTATATTAATTCACAAGTCACTTGCCTTTAGTAAAATACATGTAGAACAGGACAAAGAAGGCAGGTACTTGTGTGTAACAGGTTTTCTTTTTGGCAAACCCATCACATTGGTGAACTTATATGCACCCAATAGACGTCAGAGCAAATTTATTAATGCAACTACTAACTCTATTTTAGCTCAGACCAAAGGTTCCTTGATTATAGCAGGCAACCTTAATGTCCCTTTAGACCCCCAGATCGACTGCTCCAACCCCAAAACCAGACAAAAAATTCCAAACATGCAAAGCATCTGGAAAAATCTTAAATTGCTTGGGGTACATGACTCATGGAGATATTCAAATCCCCAAAAAAAAACTTCACATTTTTCTCGATCCCCAATAGTTGCTATTCTAGATTGGATTACATATTTGTGGATCACTTAACTCTTTCATACCTGAAAACAGCTGAGATCAGACATACCACCTGGTCAGATCATTCGCTGGCATTATGTGAGATAGCTTGGCCCTCAGCTCCGCTTAGTACCAGTGGAGACTAGATGAATCACTCCTCAAGGGGAAACAGCAAGTAAAGAGACTAGCTAAACATATTAAATCATATTTCACAATTAACAACACCCCAGATATACACTTTACAACAATATGGGAGGCACACAAGAGTACAATCAGGGGCGAACTCATTAAACTTAAAGCATATATAACAAGAAAGAGGAGAGAAGAATGTACCACTTTAGCTAAAGAAATTGCTGATTTAGACTATCTACACAAGCAATCCCCTGACAACAACCTTGTTTTGGATAACCTTAATTCAAAGCGTGCACAACTAAATAATTTACTCCAGATAGATGCTCAAAGACAACTATTGTCCTTCCAACAGACATTCTATAGGGAGGGCAACAAAGCAGGGAAATGGCTAGCAAGAGCTTTAAAGCATAGACAACAAAAAACATACATACACTCAATTAAAAATGAGTCAGGGAAACGGTTAGAAGACACTCATAAAATAGCTGAAGTATTTAAATTTTTTTATCATAAACTTTATAACTTATTCCCAGACAGGGAGGATACAGCTCATAGTCACACATGCCACCAATACCTTTCTAGTATACAAATACCACAACTAAGTAGCGAGCAAAGAGAGTCCCTGAACCAACCCTTTACCATTAAAGAAGTATTAGATGCTATACGTACCTTAAAATCTAGCAAAGCGCCAGGCCCGGATGGTTTCTCGGGCCTGTACTATAAAACCTTTTCAAAATATCTTGCCCCACATTTAACCTCCTATTTAATCACATAGCGGAAGGTTATAAATTTCCTGATACCATGTTACAAGCACATATCTCAGTATTAGAAAAACCGGGCAGGGTGCCTGATGTCCCCGCCAACTTTAGACCAATATCCCTACTTAATACAGACTTGAAACTATATGCAAAAATTTTGGCCTCCCGCATAAATCAATTTCCCCCAGAACTAATTCATCAAGACCAAGCAGGTTTCGTACCCAATAGAGAGGCGAAAGACAACACTGTGAAAGTACTTAATCTTATAGACCTTGTTTCCACTACTAACATACCAGCCCTCTTAATCTCCACTGACGCCGAAAAGGCATTTGACAGACTTGACTGGACTTATCTACAAGCGACTCTTAGTAGATTTAATTTCCCCGACCAGTTTATCCAAAAAATTATGGCCCTATATTCTAATCCAACAGCACAGGTGAGAGTGAATGGGACGCTCTCTGAACCCTTTGAAATCAGAAACGGGTCGAGACAGGGTTGCCCTCTATCCCCATTGTTATTTATTTTATCACTTGAACCACTCGCAATTAGAATCAGAGAGAATCTGCACATTAAAGGAATTATAGCAGGAACTAGACAGCATAAAATGGCAATTTACGCAGACGACCTCCTACTGACGATAACTGACCCACTTAGATCTATCACACATGCAATGACTGAGCTCTCCTCTTTTGGCAGGGTATCTAATTTCTTAGTTAACATGACAAAGTCAGAATTTTTACCGATTAGGATCCCCCAACAGACGCTAGAGGACATCAGAGCACTCTGCCCCTTAAAAGTACAAACCAACCGTCTTAAATATCTGGGAGTCTTTTTGACTCCAAACAGTCAATCAACACGCAAACACAACTATGGGGAACTAATTAATGAGTTTCAGTCCCTGACCTCCTCTTGGCTTCTAAAAAATATTACGTGGTTGGGTAGAATCCAAGCAGCTAAGATGGTACTACTACCTAAAGCATTGTATATCCTACAGACCGTACGGTCGAGCACATCTCCAGGGAAGTAGATATCTTGCAAAAAATATTGAATGACTATATATGGAGACGTAGACCACCGCGTATTAATAAAAGCACGATTTATAAAGTTCCTGAGCAAGGTGGCCTAGGAGTCCCACACCTTAACTCATATAAACTTGCGATATCTCTTCAGCGTGTCCTGGAGTGGTGCGACTATGAGGGAGATAAATCTAAGGGGTGGGTACAAATAGAAACAACAATAACAAAAACGAGGAGAGGCACCGGGTAGTTTCACAAGCAAAAACGTCCTTTATTAAGGTAATAAAACACAACAGGAGACACTTCGGTTAAAGCTTTAAACCTCTGGGGCAAAGGTGGAAAGGCGGTACCCCACGTACCCTGATGCTGACATGTTTCGGCAAATGCCGTAATCGTAGCTAAAGGGTGTAAGCCTAATTACTTATTTAAAGTCACAGATCACCTGTGATAGGTTAAAAAACTCATATGCTACGTGGGTGACACCCACCTCCACCTATATATTATACACCTGCCCTAATTTAGGATGTAAAACCATACTATCCACTATGTGCAAAGATTTTTATACATTATGAGCAAACCAAATAAATGTAATATTAATAGTGTCATTCACAAAACATTCCTTATCATGTATGTGTGAGTGAAACAGTAAAGAAAATGCAAAAAAGAAAGATGAATGTTAAAAATAAAAAATACACAAATACAAACCTATATATACACAATACTGGAGGCACCAGAGAATTATTATCATCAGCTTAAACATGTTAGCATTTTTGTATGTAACCATATTGCTCTAATACCCATATACTAGGATGCATTGGATGAGGTTTGCTAACATCCAATATTGCATAAGCTAACCGTTGTGCTATGAAACAGGACAAGGGTGGGTTATATATCTATGTAGTATTCCTATATTAATTCATTTGCTTACCCAAGTGATTAGTTACTTAGGGGAAAGGAAAAATGTATCCATAGATATACTTGTACGTATGTCACAGCATTTGGTGTTTTATCGCGAATACACAGGCTAACACCAGAAGTTAATTTGGTCGTATTCAGAATTAAGCCCATTGGGCACCCTGGTATGCAGCCTGTGTATCCAAAACACCTCCCTTTTAAGGAGCAAATTCTCCCCTATCACCTCCCCCTATTATGTGTATTTACCACTTCGATAATTGTCCATGACAGTGTCCCTGGATCTTTATTATGTTTTATCTTGAAGTGGTTCACTAGGGGGGTAGTGAGTTTGCCTTGCTTGATATCATTTATATGTTCCTTATCCTGGTTCTGACTTGTCGAGACGTTTGACCAGTGTATTGAATGTCACATGTGTCGCAGCTGAGGAGATAAACTGCATATGTGGACCTACAATTGAAGAGCGCCCCTGTGTGCAAATGTCTCACCTGTGTATGCACTCCTAAATATATTGCCCAATTTTACATGTCCACACGCTATGCAGCTACTAAAACTGCACTTGTAAACCCCTTTGTACCTTAACCAAGAGGATGTATTTGTTTCATCTTGTTTCAATTGTGTTGGGGCTACATAATTGCCTATGGTTTTGCCTCTTCTGAAGGCAAACCTCACATTCTGTGTGGCAATATGTGCAAGTTCATCATCAGCCTTCAGCAATGTCATATGCTTACGTATAATGTTGCACACCTGATAGTATTGCCTACTGAACTGAGTAACAAACGTAAGCTGTTCAGATTTAGTGTCACATACAGGTTGTTTCTCACTGAGTAGGGTGGCCCTTTTTATGGCCCTTACTTCCTCCCGGGCCTTACATATATCCTGTCTATGGTACCCTCTCTCTTGAAACTTAGTAACCAGTTCAGTTTCGTGCTTGAAGTGTTCACTATCCCGGGTACAATTCCTCTTAACCCTGGTGAACTGGCCCTTCAAGACTGACTTGAATACCTGTTTTGGGTGGCTGCTATGAGCATGTAAGAGAGTATTTCTGGTTATTGGTTTTCTGTAAAGCTCAACTTTTACATGTTCTGATTTCACACCATGTAGGGTAACATCCAAGAAATTGATGCTAGTAGATCCAAACTCATGGGTGAACTGTAAACCAGCATTGTTAACGTTCAAATACTCTGCAAATTTCTCTGCTTCCTCCACACTCCCATCCCAGACAAAGAACAGATCGTCTATATATCGACGATAATAAACTATTTTGCCCCTTTGTCTGTTTTTATCCCCATAGATGTGGCACAGCTCCCACCAACCCATATACAGGTTGGCGTAAGAGGGAGCAAATTTTGCTCCATTGCTGTGCCACACCTCTGGAGATAAAAAACGCGTTTCAAACACAAAGAAGTTGTGCGTAAGGAGGAATTCAGTGACCCTGACAACAAACCTGGTGAACTCGTCACTGTATTCAGTAGATCTCCTTAGGTGACACGAATTCTGCCCACACCAATACTATTGGTCCCAAATTCAGAGGTGTATCCAAATTTTACCCCCATTCAGTCGAGGGGACCCATCCTGGAAAAATTCCAGCGGGAGGGTGGAGGAAGACTTAAACAAATTGGCATACACCTCTGGCTTTGAAACTAAAGGTAACCTTAGTGCAAAGGAAAGAAAAGCACTTAAAGATCTAAGTGAAAATAAGAACTTGGTGGTGAGGGCAGCAGACAAGGGAGGATCTGTTGTTCTAATGGATAGGGAGTTTTTCACCAAAGAAGCCCTACGGCAACTGAATAATCCCAAACAATATACCATACTGGACTTTGATCCCACATCTAGGTTCCTAAAGGAACTTTCACCACCTGATTGATGATGGGATGGAAGGGTTTTTTTTTATGATGGCACTAGTGATTTCTTATATATTAGTCACCCCAGAATTCCTACCTTCAACCTTCTCCCTAAGGTACATAAGACCTTGGAGAATGTTGAAGGCAGGCCCATCGTCAGCGGGATAGGTTCAATGTTGGAACCATTATCCAGATGGTTAGATTCCCTTCTACAACCCCTAGTGGGGGAACTCCTTAGTCACCTGAGGGATACTAAACAACTCCTTACAGAGATAGAAATGATATCTTGGAAAGAGGGCTATGGCTGGCTATCAGTGGATGTTAAGTCATTATATTCATCAATTCCACATAGTTCAGGTTTGGAAGCCATAGCCTTCTTCCTAAGGAGATCTACTGAATACAGTGACGAGTTCACCAGGTTTGTTGTCAGGGTCACTGAATTCCTCCTTACGCACAACTTCTTTGTGTTTGAACGCGGTTTTTTATCTCCAGAGGTGTGGCACAGCAATGGGAGCAAAATTTGCTCCCTCTTACGCCAACCTGTATATGGGTTGGTGGGAGCTGTGCCACATCTATGGGGATAAAAAACAGACAAAGGGGCAAAATAGTTTATTATCGTCGATATATAGACAATCTGTTCTTTGTCTGGGATGGGAGTGTGGAGGAAGCAGAGAAATTTGCAGAGTATTTGAACGTTAACAATGCTGGTTTACAGTTCACCCATGAGTTTGGATCTACTAGCATCAATTTCTTGGATGTTACCCTACATGGTGTGAAATCAGAACATGTAAAAGTTGAGCTTTACAGAAAACCCAATAACCAGAAATACTCTCTTACATGCTCATAGCAGCCACCCAAAACAGGTATTCAAGTCAGTCTTGAAGGGCCAGTTCACCAGGGTTAAGAGGAATTGTACCCGGGATAGTGAACACTTCAAGCACGAAAACTGAACTGGTTACTAAGTTTCAAGAGAGAGGGTACCATAGACAGGATATATGTAGGGCCCGGGAGGAAGTAAGGGCCATAAAAAGGGCCACCCTACTCAGTGAGAAACAACCTGTATGTGACACTAAATCTGAACAGCTTACGTTTGTTACTCAGTTCAGTAGGCAATACTATCAGGTGTGCAACATTATACGTAAGCATATGACATTGCTGAAGGCTGATGATGAACTTGCACATATTGCCACACAGAATGTGAGGTTTGCCTTCAGAGAGGCAAAACCATAGGCAATTATGTAGCCCCAACACAATTGAAACAAGATGAAACAAATACATCCTCTTGGTTAAGGTACAAAGGGGTTTACAAGTGCAGTTTTAGTAGCTGCATAGCGTGTGGACATGTAAAATTGGGCAATATATTTAGGAGTGCATACACAGGTGAGACATTTGCACACAGGGCGCTCTTCAATTGTAGGTCCACATATGCAGTTTATCTCCTCAGCTGCGACACATGTAACATTCAATACACTGGTCAAACGTCTTGACAAGTCAGAACCAGGATAAGGGAACATATAAATGATATCAAGCAAGGCAAACTCACTACCCCCCCTAGTGAACACTTCAAGATAAAACATAATAAAGATCCAGGGACACTGTCATGGACAATTATCGAAGTGGTAAATACACATAATAGGGGAGGTGATAGGGAGAATTTGCTCCTTAAAAGGGAGGTGTTTTGGATACACAGGCTGCACACCAGGGTGCCCAATGGGCTTAATTCTGAATACGACCTAATTAACTTCTGGTGTTAGCCTGTGTATTCGCGATAAAAACACCAAATGCTGTGACATACGTACAAGTATATCTATGGATACATTTTTCCTTTCCCCTAAGTAACTAATCACTTGGGTAAGCAAATGAATTAATATAGGAATACTACATAGATATATAACCCACCCTTGTCCTGTTTTCATAGCACACGGTTAGCTTATGCAATATTGGATGTTAGCAAACCTCATCCAATGCATCCTAGTATATGGGTATTAGAGCAATATGGTTACATACAAAAATGCTAACATGTTTAAGCTGATGATAATAATTCTCTGGTGCCTCCAGTATTGTGTATATATAGGTTTGTATTTGTGTATTTTTTATTTTTAACATTCATCTTTCTTTTTTGCATTTTCTTTACTGTTTCACTCACACATACATGATAAGGAATGTTTTGTGAATGACACTATTAATATTACATTTATTTGGTTTGCTCATAATGTATAAAAATCTTTGCACATAGTGGATAGTATGGTTTTACATCCTAAATTAGGGCAGGTGTATAATATATAGGTGGAGGTGGGTGTCACCCACGTAGCATATGAGTTTTTTAACCTATCACAGGTGATCTGTGACTTTAAATAAGTAATTAGGCTTACACCCTTTAGCTACGATTACGGCATTTGCCGAAACATGTCAGCATCAGGGTACGTGGGGGTACCGCCTTTTCCACCTTTGCCCTAGAGGTTTAAAGCTTTAACCGAAGTGTCTCCTGTTGTGTTTTATTACCTTAATAAAGGACGTTTTTGCTTGTGAAACTACCCGGTGCCTCTCCTCGTTTTTGTTATTGTTGCTAACTGGATATGCTTTAAAGGCACGGGTACTCACATTTCCTGAGCAGCCAGTGAATCACCCCGGTAAGACACAGTACTACGCTGGAATAACGGTCTCCTTTGGCCGTGGACTTTCCTCACCTGCGGATCCTTCCGCTCCCAGTTGTGATGTCACACAGTTCCGGACTGACCGTACACACGCTGAGACGCTGTAGGGACCCAAGCCGCGGCTCGACTTCCAGGCTACTACTGTGGATGCACAGAATTCTGAGAGAGGGGATCTAGAGCAAAGAAGGTTCAAGGTGGGTCCCCAGAATCAGCGTTTCATAAGCGTATTGATTGCAGGTCGTATGTATGCACACGGAACATTTGGGGGTCATTGTAATGTGAGTTGAAGCAGGTGTCATATACTAGGGGCGTATTCTTATATAAGCAAGCAACTACAACAATACGCTTACAGGTGCTGCAAACTCTCTTTTGCTTGTATACAAATAGAAACAAACATGGCAGGACACAACTCACTTAGGAAACAAATGCTGGAATATCCCAGGCACTAGGGAATCCTACTGTCTCCCAGTCCTCCACGTCTAACGAGACCTGGAGGGACTGGCTACATGTCCTCAAGACATATCCAAAAATTTCTTCAAAATATTCCCCACTTACAAGCTTGAAGAGAAGAGCATATGTGCCACCCAAATTTCCCCCCAATACAGATCCACACCTTATTAGAAAACAACAAGGTAAAATCCAAGCAACAAATAGACTCACTATCAATCCCCTTTTTCGCTTCTTGGTTTAATTACCACCAGGCGAGACATTTCCTACTCACACATAAAAGTAAAGCAGACTTTTATGCGACCTTTGACAAAATTTGAGCAAGCATGCTTGAGTGACTTAAAGGGTCCCAGATCGGTTTCTGCACTATACAAGATGGTTTTGGAGAATAGATTTCCGAATCTGCCTTCATACACTGCAGGGTGGGATAAAGAGCTTGAAACGACTACATCCACTAAAGATTGGCAGTTAAGATTTGAGAATTTATCTCATTCAGCTCACTCTGCAAGAGCGAAAGAGACAAACATTAAAGTTTGTATGCGATGGTACATGACCCTAGCCAAAATTAAGTGCATTTTTAGAGGGAGTGTTCAGGCAACTGCTGGAGGGGTTGTGGCCTACCAGGACATATGACACATATTTGGTGGGATTGTGAACCTATCAGAAATTTTTGGTCAGCAATTTTCCAAGAAATTAATGCAGTATTACACACACAAATTAACCCGAGCATAGAATTAGCACTTCTCCACAATGATCCTCCCATAACATGCAAAATACGCAAACAGCTGTTTTATATTATGTTAAACACGGCAAAACAAATGATACCCAGATGTTGGAAAACAACCAAAATCCCTACTGTTGGTGACTGGGAGAAATTAGTCAACTCAGATATGGTATTAGAAAGATTTCATTATCTCCAAATAGGAGGTTTGGCCTTTTTTGAAGACATGCTACTCTTGTGGGAGTCATATAAATATAAGCCCAAGTAGGATTGACATAAATGATCTCAGTCATGTATGCTATTTAATAGCTTCACATAACAGGACCACACTTACTTCCCAACAAGCGCTAACTTAGATATAATGTAGCAATATCTCTGACACCCGAGCACATGCGACACCATCTTTAACATTGTAACCCTACCATGTTGTTGTCTTTATTTCTGTTTTGTTCATTTGTTTTTGTTTTTTCTTTTTCTTTTGTTTCAAATGAAGTTTAGTATTGACGCGTAGTGGTTTTGTTAAATAGAGGTTTAGTCATATGCACTCTGATTGTTTGTAATACTCTTCTGTGACAGTCCTGCATTCAAGTGCATAAGCAAACAAAGATAAGCGATCTAATGGAGTTATATTTCCTCGGTTTGCCAAAGACATTAGCCCGGATGAATAGACTAAAACTCACATGGACTGGCTACTTGAATCCTGATGCTTGGGAGGTTTTCCTTATACCTCTCTGACCTAAGTACTGTGCAATTGCAACTTGCTAACCTTTATTGTTGGAAAAATGCTTTTGTTGTATTTCATGCATATAACTTAATAAAAAATAAATATATTTAAAAAAAAAAAAAAATTACTGGGTAAAATCTTGATAGTTCCAATCATCCAAATAGGTTGCTATTTAACAAGTCACTTGGACCTAGATTATGAGCTTTGCGTTAGAGGCTGTGCTGTGCTAATGAGCAGTTTATGCTCACCGCTCACTTACAGACATCGCTGGTATTACAGGTTTTTACAAACCAGACAAGAAGTGAGCGTTGAGCAAAATTTTGCTCATTACTGCACTCCAATACCAGCGCTGCTTACGTTAGCGGTGAGCTGGTGTAATGTGCTCGTGCATGATTTCCCCATAGAAATCAACGGGGAGAGCCGGCTGAAAAAAAGTCTAACACCTGCCAAAAAGCAGTGTAAAGCTCCTTAACGCAGCCCTATTGATTCCTATGGGGAAATACATTTTATGTCTACACCTAACACCCTAACATGAACCCTGACTCTAAACACCCCTAATCTTACACTTATTAACCCCTAATCTGCTGCCCCCGACACCCCCGCCACCTAAATTATACTTATGATCCCCTACTCTGCTGCCCCCAACATTGCCGAACCCTACATTATATTTATTAACCCCTAATCTGCCACCCCCAATGTCGCCGCAACCTACCTACACTTATTAATCCCTAATCTGCCGCCCCCAACGTCGCCGCCACTATAATAAACATATTAACCCCTAAACCGCCGCACTCCTGCCTCAAAAACATTAGTTAAATATTATTAACCCCTAATCTGCTGCCCCCAACTTCGCCAATGGCATCAGAATGAGTCTCCCATTGGAGCCTATGGAAGCGCGCTTCCTAATAATGCGAACGCAAGCTCGAGTTCGCATTGCACTTAACTTGTAATACCAGCGCATATTAGCGTGCACTGGTATTACTCAGTGGCAAGCGATATTTAGCGCTCCACTTGAAATCTGGCCCCCAAACTTTATGTATTTGGATTGAATTGTACCGACTCATATATTTCCAGACACAAAAAGCTACTAGATATTGCTATTTTTTATATTTGCATATGGTGTTTAGATTACAGTTAATTTTATTTAATTAATTGAACTATTAATATTATTGATATACACCTTTACACTTTATCCTTTTATCCAAAATGATTTAGACTCACCGTGTGAACAATTTGGAAATGAACGTACTCTTTCAACAGAAGAAGTTATGCAATCATAGGATTCAAAGTCAAGAAGGTTACAGCACACATTTATAGCAGAAATGAAGATAAGGATATGCTGGATACAATGGATTTGCCTCCTGATTTTTCTGGTACAGCTTAACTCATTTGTGACAGTCTTTTAATTTGTCCTTGAGTCTTATCATTGCTAAAAATGCCAAACCTGCAGATAAAAATCCCAAAGCACTATATTCTAACTCTGTTATGTACTTCCTGAAATGACTAGCTTGTGTGTGTAACGTTAAAGGGGCATAACAGTCATTTTTACTTATGCATCCTACCGCAAAACATGTGTAAACAAAATACATGCTTTACAAAACAATATTTTAAAACAAATTTACATTTTCTTTTCATTTTTGGGACATATCTCTTGGAAAACACTTTAATGTTTATATTGTCTCCAATGATATAGTCATTAAGGGACACATATACAAAAATTAATCCACTGAAAAAGCACAGACTGTGTAGCATGTTGCAAGGTTATGGTTCTGAATTCTAAAGAAAGCACTCCAGGAAGTAAAACTACTAGTTTACAGTAAAATGGCAAATTAAATAATGAAACTAAACTGATAAACATAATTTATGTAAGAACTTACCTGATAAATCATTTCTTTCATATTGGCAAGAGTTCATGAGCTAGTGATGTATGGGATATGCAATCCTACCAGGAGGGGCAAAGTTTCCCAAAGCTCAAAATGGCTATATAAATATACCCCTAACCACACCCACAATTTAGTTTAGTGAATAGCCAAGTAGTGGGGTGATAAAATAAGGAGTAAAAAAGCATACAAAAGAGGAACTGGAAATATAGTTGTGCCTTTTATACAAAAATCATAACCACCATAAAAATAGTGGGCCTCATGGACTCTTGCCAATATGAAAGAAATTAATTTATCAGATAAGTTCTTATGTAAATTATGTTTTCTTTCATGTAATTGGCAAAAGTCCATGAGGCTAGCGATGTATGGGATAGAAATACCCAAGATGTGGAAGTCCACAGAAGAGTCACTAGAGAGGGAGGGATAAAAATAACAACAGCCATTTCCACTGAGAAATTAAATCCACACAATAATTAAGTTTTTCTCAAAAAAACTTAAATCAAAAGCAGTAGAATCAAACTGAGACATCTGCCTGAAGAACTTTTACTACCAAAGACTGCTTCAGAAGAAGCAAATACATAAAAATAGTAAAAACAATAAAAGTATGCAAAGAAGACCAAATTACTGATTTGCAATATAATCAAACCTAAACCTCATTCTGAAAAGCCCAAAAAATGGCGACAGAACTTAGTAGAAGGAGCTGTAAAACTCTGAGGCGGAGCCTGCCCTGCCTCCAAATAAGCCTTGAAAAACAAAAGCTTTAATCAGGATGTCAATGAAATTGCAGAGGCTTTCTAACTTTTCTGTAACCAGAAAAAACAGCAAATTGACTAGAAGTCTTCTGAAATCCTAGTAAACTCGATATAGAATTATAAAGATCTTACCACATCCATAGAATGTAAAGAACTCTCAAAGAATTATTTAGGATTAGGACACAAACAAGGGATAGCATATTCTCTACTAATGTTGTTCAAATTCACAACCTTAGGGGGAAAAAAAAGAAGTCCACAAAACAACTTATCTAGATGACAAAATCAGATAAGGAGACACACAAGAGAGAGCTGATAAATCAGAAACTCTTGTAGGCAGAGATATAGTCAAAATAAACAAAACTTTCCAAGAAAGTAGATAATCTTCAAACCAAATAAGACTCCAAAAGGAGAAACTTAATAAATGAACAGGCTTGATACCAACCAAAGCCTGAACAAACAGCAAATATCAGGAAGTTAAATTTGCAGACAAACTTATCCAAACCATCCTGAAAAACTGTAAAATCCTAGTTATTCTAAAGGAACACATAAGAGAATTTATGAGAAGAACACTATAAAATATAGGTTTTTTTCAAACCTGATAATACATGTTCCTTGACACAGACTTATAAGCCTGCACCATAGTGATAAAAACTGAGTCAGAGAAACCTCTATGACTCAACACTAATTAATTTCCATACCCCCAAATTAGTAATTTGAGATCCTGATGGAAAAATAGCCCCTAAAACAAGAGGGCCTGGCCAAAGAGAAGTGGCCAATGATGGCAACTGGACCATCCGAAACAGGATCCACATACCAGACCTGTGAGGCCATGCTGAAGCTATCAGAAAACACATGACACTGTTCCAATATGATCTTGAAATAACCTTTGGAAGAAAAAAATAAAGGCGGAAAGATGTTAGTCAGGTTGAAATACCAAGACACTGCTAATGCATCCACCATCTCCACCTTAGAGACACCACTCTCCCAGATGTAAAGACTGACGACTGAGATATCCACCTCTCAAATGTCTAAAATCGTAGAAAAATAGACAAGAAGATGAATTCCATCTAAGAACGTATTCAAGATACCTCTTAATTGCTAAGGAACTGTGAGTCCCTATTGTTGATTGACATATACCACAGTTGTGATATTAAATGTCTCAAAGAAAAAAATGAAAAAGTTCTCTCATAAAAGAGGCCAAGCCTGAAAGAGCTCTGAAAAATAGCACGGAGTTCCAAAATATCGATTGGAAACCTCGCTTCCTGAAGTTTCCAAACCCTTGTGCTGTCGAAAGACCCTCAGACAGCTCCCCAACCTGTAAGACTTGTATCCATTAAGAATACAGTTCAGGACGGAATGAAACAAAGGAGGCCCCCTGAATAAAATGATGATAGATTAATCACCAAAAAAGAGAGAGCAGAGTGTTAGAATTTAAAAATATCAACTGTGATATTTAAAAAAAAACCCTGTATCATTGATTCAGTATGCAAATCAAAAAGAGATCTCAGATGAAAAACAAGCAAAGGGAACCACGCCCGATGCTGCAGTTATAAGACCTAACAACTTCCATGCACATAGCCACTGAAAGAAATGTTCTAGACTGTAAGTTAGGATAGGCTAATGCCACTTACAATTGACTTTTGTTCGATAAGATAAAGACATGAACACAGAATCTATCTAGAAACCCAAAAAGAAGTGATCCTTGTCTGAGGAAAAAATAAAACTCTTAGGTAAATGAAATCCCTCTAATGTCCTTGAAGAAACAAATACTTTAGTTGATTCATGAGGGATTCCACAAAAAGAAAAGTCTCATATATTTGAAAACTGCTCTTTCATATGTATGTATTGGGTACTACATAAAGCACATCTAATCACCCGTAAGGGACTCAAGGATGCCTGCCCAATTAATCGACCTCGGAAGGATGAAAGGCTGAATGGACCTCGCAGGAATTGAACCTGCAACCCTCAAGTTGCTACAGAGCTCAGTCACAGTGCATTAGCAATGCTGAGCTATCTGTCTGACTTTAATTTAATTTAATTAAGAAAAGTTTAAGCTAATACCAATATACCATCCAAATAAGGAAGGCACCACAGTACTCTACTGTCTGAAGACAGAAAGAAGTACACCAAGAACCTTTGAAAAGATTCATAAAGCTTGTGACTAACCAAAAGGAAAAACAACAAATTGTTAAAGCTTAAAAGAAAATCTCAGAAACCACAAGTGGTCTGAATGTAATAAAATTTGAGGATAAACATCCTAAAAAATGAAGTGGACATAAAAATGGCCTTAACAAAAAGGCATAATAGTCCTTATAATCGCCATCTTAAAAGTGGAGACTCTAACAAAACAAAAATGTCTTCAGATCCAAGAATGGACTGAATAAACTTTCATTCTTAGAGACAAAGAATAGAATTAAAATAGAAACCCAAATCCTGTTCCTGCAAAAAGAACTGGCCTAATCACACCTGAAAAAAATTCAGAGTGTACTGAGAAAGAAAGATTCTTTCCATAGAAGGTATCATTCTAGAAATCTATTCAAACTCTCAGAATAATACAGAATTTGGACTGAGTTCATCCAAAAAAATTTAATCTTCCCCCCACCAGAAGGACTGATTTGAAAACCGCACCTTTTTGCAGACTAATAACTAGTAATTTTATAGCGTTTTACCCCCAGAAGGATACAAAAAAATGCTTCTTCAGTGCTTACACTCGGAGTTAACCAAATTAGCAGCTGATAAAACCAGTAGTTATTATTACCCAAATACAATAAATTGACCTCAAAGGCCAAAGGACTGTATTACCCTGCCGGGGAATGAATCTATGAACCTTGGGTCTAGAACAAGCGTTTGTAGTCAGGACATTCACCAACTGATCTACATCACTGGACTAAAAGTAGGGCAGAAAAAGCTCTAAACCTCCAGAAATAATGGAGATAATAGAAATCAAATAAATTATTATCCTAACAAGAAAGAGATAATAAAATATATTTGAAATCATAATAATAGATATAGTAAACATAATTAAATGAATACATTTACTGTAAATAAACAGAGTTCTCTCATTATTTGTTCAACAAAGGATGGGAGAACAGTAATGTCAGCCACAGATAAAGCTAAGCTAAAAATATAAACAGTACGTGAATATGCCCTATTAAGGTTATATTCAAAATTTAAAGAATCCTGAAAACAAGTACCAATTTCCATAGAAATAGTAGTACACCCAAGAGGGAATCAGAATAACCATACTCTAGAATATAATACAGATAGTATATTTAATAGGAAAAAAACTCAAAAGCAAAAATGTTAAAATCCAGATTTGAAAAGGATTATTAACATACGGTTAGATTACGAGATTACGAGTTTTGCGTTATGGCTGGCTCGCTACTAACTTGCAAGTTATTTCCACCGCTCAACTTTATTAGCGCTGCTATTACAGGAGTGCAATCAGTCAATCAGTCAATAGGATTGAGCTTCATTCTATTGGCTGTTCCAATCGGCCAATAGAATGAGAGCTCAATCCTATTGGCTGATTGAATCAGCCAACAGGATTGTTTCCCTTTAATTCCAATTGGCTGATAGATTTCTATCAGCCAATCGATATTCAAAGGACGCCATCTTGGATGACGTCCCTTAAAGGGAACCTTCAGTGTACGGCTGGGACCGTATGAAGAGGATGCTCCGTGCCGGATGTCTTGAAGATGGAGTCGCTCCGCGTCGGAAGGATGAAGATAGAAAATGCCATCTGGAGAAAGACTTCTGCCCGCCTGGATGAAGACTTCTTGCCGCTTGAATGAAGACTTCTCCTGGCTTTGTTGAGGACATCTTGCCGCTTGGATGAAGACTTCTCCTGGCTGGATGAGGATGAATGTCCGGTCTTCAAAAACTGTAAGTGGATCTTCCGGGGTTAGTGTTAGGTTTTTTTAAGGGTTTATTGTGTGGGTTTTATTTTTAGATTAGGGACTTTGGGCACCATAAAAGAGCTAAATGCCCTTTTATGGGCATTGCCCATCTAAATGCCCTTTTCAGGGCAATGGGGAGCTTAGGTTTTTTAGATAGGGTTTTTATTTGGGGGGTTGGTTGTGTGGGTGGTGGGTTTTTCTATTGGGGGGTTGTTTGCATTATTTTTTTTACAGGTAAAAGAGCCGAATTCTTTGGGGCAATGCCCCGCAAAAGGCCCTTTTAAGGGCCATTGGCAGTTTAGTGTAGGCTAGGGTTTTTTTTATTTTGGGGGGGCTTTTTATTTTGATAGGGCTATTAGATTAGGTGTAATTAGTTTACATATTTGATAATTTCTTTTTTATTTTGTGTAATTTAGTGTTTATTATTTTTTGTAATTTAGATAAATGTATTTTTTAAATTTAATTTATTTAATTTTAGTGTAATGTTAGGTTTAACTGTAAGACAGGTTAGGTTTTATTTTGCAGGTAAATTTGTATTTATTTTTACTAGGTAGTTAGTAAATAGTTAATAACTATGTACTAACTAGTCTACCTAGTTAAAAAAATACAAACTTACCTGTGAAATAAAAATAAAGCATAAGCTAGATACAATATAACTATTAGTTATATTGTAGCTAGCATAGGGTTTATTTTACAGGTAAGTATTTATTTATTTTTAAATAGGAATAATTTAGGTATTAATTGTAATTTTTATTTGGAATTATTTTAATTAGGTTAAAGTTAGTAGGGTTAGGGTTACGTTAGGGTTAGGGTTACACTTATGTTTAGGGGTTAATAACTTTAGTATAGTGGTGGCAACATTGGGGGCAGCAGATTAGGGGTTAATAATTGTAGTTAGCTGGCAGTGATTTGGGGCAGCAGATTAGGGGTTAATAACAGTAATGTAGGTTGCAGCGATGTTAGGGACAGTAGATTAGGGGTTAATAAGTGTATGTAGGTGGCGACGACATTGGGGGCAGCAGATTAGGGGTTAATAATATTTAACTAGTGTTTACGATGCAGGAGTGTGGTGGTTTAGGTGGTTTAGGGGTTAATATGTTTATTATAGTGGCAGCAATGTCCGGAGCTGCAGGTTAGGGGTTAATAATTTTATTTTAGTGTTTGCGATGCGGAAGGGCCTCGGTTTAGGGGTTAATAGGTAGTTTATGGGTGTTAGTGTACTTTGTAACACTTTAGTTATGAGTTTTATGTTACAGCTTTGTAACGTAAAACCCATAACTACTGATTTTCAGGTGGCAGTACATATCTTGTAGTTATAGGCTGTACCGCTCACTTTTTGGCCGGACAGGCAAACTCGCAATACCGGCGCTATGGAAGTCCCATTGAAAAAGGACAAATTGAAAGGTGCGGTAGTTACGTTGCGTGACGGCCAAAAAAGTTGTGGTACAGTTATTCTGACAAGACTCGTAATAGCAGTGGTAGTGAAAAAGCAGCGTTATACTCATAACGCAAAACTCGTAATCTAGCCGTTTGTTAATAGGAGGATTAGACTCCTAAAAGCTATAAATTGAAAAATTTCCTATACAAAGTACAAAAAATGTTCAAATGAAAAATAATTTTCAACAAACTGTCTGATACAGGAGACTTTAAACCAAAGAAACCTTCATCAGTAGAAAAAACTTAAGTATGCTGTTGGGCAGAACAAAATTAATTAAAACAATTTTGAAAAGACCTCGTAAGTTTACTTAAAGGCATAATAGCAGTCATAACCTTTTATGATATAACAACAACATGTGATGTTTGCAGATGAAATCAAGTACATGAACTGAATATGTAAAAAACAGTAAATGTTAACGTACATGTAGAAACATTGCTAGCATAAAACATTATAAATAAATGCCACATAATTGAGCTGAAGAAATAACAACAGCTAAAAAAATGAAAAGAACACACTTAGCTTTGTAGAATTGTTTTCCAGGGCATCATAGTTTCTACAGTAACATCAGTGTCAGGATCAGAATGAGACATCTAGCAAAATGTAATAGAAAAATAAAAATAACATTAGGCAAAACAGTTAATTTCCACAATGTAACAGTTTCAGTAGAGAAAAACAATAGCTTTCAAAGTTCATGAAAACAGCGAGCAATAGAGGGAGAGGGGTAAAATAACTAAATTTGGCGCCAAGTATGACGCATTACGCAAAAACAAGATAAAATAACGAAAATGAAAAACGAAATGATGAAATTTGCGCCATCAAGGGCGCAACTTGGCGCCAAAAAAATTTGCGCCAAAAATGACGCAATAAAAAAGAGCATTTTGCGCCCTCCCGAGCTTATATTTGCCGCGAAAAAAGAAAGTCAAATTAGAAAAAGAGCCCCAGGTAAGAAAAAAAGTTTAAATAAACTTCCCAAACATGATTCCTATACTGAAACTGTTTAGACTGCAAAAGGGAAATACACATAGACCTGACTCATGGCAAATATAAGTAGAATACATATATTTAAAACTTTATATTAATACATAAAGCGCCAAACCATAGCTGAGAGTGTCTTAAATAATGATACATACTTATCGAAAGACACCCATCCACATATAGCAGATAGCCAAACCAGTACAGAAAAAGTATCAGCAGAGGTAATGGTATATAAGAGTATATCGGCGGTCTGAAAAGGGAGGTAGGAGATGAATCTCTACGACCAATAACAGAGAACCTTTGAGAAGATTTACAGTGAGGAAAACCATAAAATCAATAGGCTATACTCCCTTCACATCCCTCTGACAAACACTGTACTCTAAGAGGAATTGCTTAGAAGCGCTTATCATAGAAGAAAACATAGAAATCAAGCACAAACTTACTTCACCACCTCCATAGGAGGCAAAGTTTGTAAAACTGAATTGTGGGTGTGGTGAGGGGTGTATTTATGGGCATTTTGAGGTTTGGGAAACTTTGCCCCTCCTGGTAGGATTGTATATCCCATACGTCACTAGGTCATGGACTCTTGCCAATTACATGAAAGACATTTTTTTTTTACTATGCATTATCAGTCATTTTTATAGGGATTTATATTTTGAGTTTAATGTCCGTTTAAGAGGCTATATGAAATTTAAACCAATAACTTCTCCTTATATGCAACCTATCAAGATCAAGAATTATTTCTCAACATGTTAACTTAAAAATATGCAGATCCACAGCACCATAGATTTCAGGGGATGTTTATTCACACATTAGGTACAAGTAGAAAGCAACGTTTGGGAAGCCAGTCCCTTAATCATGCTTCTTAAAGGGATAGTCAACCCCAAAATTTTCTTTTTTATGATTCAGATAGAACATACAATTTTAAGCAACTTTCCAATTTAATTCTATGATCAAATTGTCTTCATTCTCTTGTTATCCATTGCAGAAGGAACAGCATTGTACTACTGACAGGAAGCTGAAAATATCTATTTATCCAATCACAAGAGACAAATGTGTGCAGGCACCAATCAGCAGCAGCTCCCACTACTGTATGATATGTGTGTATTCATTTTTTAACAATGGATACTTAGGCCTAGATTTAGAGTTTGGCGGTAGCCGTGAAAACCAGCGTTAGAGGCTCCTAACGCTGGTTTTAGGCTACCGCCGGTATTTGGAGTCACTCAAAATAGGGTCTAACGCTCACTTTTCAGCCGTGACTTTTCCATACCGCAGATCCCTTTACGTCAATTGTGTATCCTATCTTTTCAATGGGATCTTTCTAACTCCGGTATTTAGAGTCGTTTCTGAAGTGAGCGTTAGACATCTAACGACAAAACTCCAGCCGCAGGAAAAAAGTCAGTAGTTAAGAGCTTTCTGGGCTAACGCCGGTTTATAAAGCTCTTAACTACTGTACTCTAAAGTACACTAACACCCATAAACTACCTATGTACCCCTAAACCGAGATCCCCCCACATCGCCAACACTTGAATAAATTTTTTAACCCCTAATCTGCCGACAGCCACCTACGTTATCCTTATGTACCCCTAATCTGCTGCCCCTAACACCGCCGACCCCTATATTATATTTATTAACCCCTAATCTGCCCCCCACAATGTCGCCTCCACCTGCCTACACTTATTAACCCCTAATCTGCCGACCGGAGCTCACCGCTATTCTAATAAATGGATTAACCCCTAAAGCTAAGTCTAACCCTAACACTAACACCCCCCTAAATTAAATATAATTTAAATCTAACGAAATAAATTAACTCTTATTAAATAAATTATTCCTATTTAAAGCTAAATACTTACCTGTAAAATAAATCCTAATATAGCTACAATATAAATTATATTTATATTATAGCTATTTTAGGATTTATATTTATTTTACAGGTAACTTTGTATTTATTTTAACCAGGTACAATAGCTATTAAATAGTTAAGAACTATTTAATAGCTAAAATAGTTAAAATAATTACAAATTTACCTGTAAAAGAAATCCTAACCTAAGTTACAATTAAAACTAACACTATACTATCAATAAATTAATTAAATAAACTACCTACAATTAACCTAACACTACACTATCAATAAATTAATTAAATACAATTCCTACAAATAAATACAATTAAATAAACTTGCAAAAGTGCAAAAAATAAAAAAGAACTAAGTTACAAAAAATAAAAAAATATCTACAAACATAAGAAAAATATTACAACAATTTTAAACTAATTACACCTACTCTAAGCCCCCTAATAAAACAACAAAGCCCCCCAAAATAAAAAATGCCCTACCCTATTCTAAATTACTAAAGTTAAAAGCTCTTTTACCTTACCAGCCCTGAACAGGGCCCTTTGCGGGGCATGCCCCAAGAAGTTCAGCTCTTTTGCCTGTAAAAAAAAAACATACAATACCCCCCCCAACATTACAACCCACCACCCACATACCCCGAATCTAACCCAAACCCCCCTTAAATAAACCTAACACAAAGCCCCTGAAGATCAACCTACCTTGTCTTCACCTCACCAGGTATCATCGATCCGTCCTGGCTCCAAAATCTTCATCCAACCCAAGCGGGGGTTGGCGATCCATCATCCGGTGCCTGAAGAGGTCCAGAAGAGGCTCCAAAGTCTTCATCCTATCTGGGAAGAAGAGGCGATCCGGACGGGCAACCATCTTGATCCAAGCGGCATCTTCTATCTTCATTCGATGACGACCGGCTCCATCCTGAAGACCTCCACCGCGGACCCATCTTCTTCCGGCGACGTCCAACTGCAGAATGACGGTTCCTTTAAGGGACGTCATCCAAGATGGCGTCCCTCGAATTCCAATTGGCTGATAGGATTCTATCAGCCAATCGGAATTAAGGTAGGAATATTCTGATTGGCTGATGGAATCAGCCAATCAGAATCAAGTTCAATCCGATTGGATTGAGCTCACATTCTATTGGCTGTTCCGATCAGCCAATAGAATGTGAGCTCAATCTGATTGGCTGATTGGATCAGCCAATCGGATTGAACTTGATTCTGATTGGCTGATTCCATCAGCCAATCAGAATATTCCTACCTTAATTCCGATTGGCTGATGGAATCCTATCAGCCAATCGGAATTCGAGGGACGCCATCTTGGATGACGTCCCTTAAAGGAACCGTCATTCTGCAGTTGGACATCGCCGGAAGAAGATGGGTCCGCGGTGGAGGTCTTCAGGATGGAGCCGGTCGTCCCGGATAGGATGAAGACTTTGGAGCCTCTTCTGGACCTCTTCAGGCACCGGATGATGTATCGCCAACCCCTCGCTTGGGTTGGATGAAGATTTTGGAGCCAGGACGGATCGGTGATACCTGGTGAGGTGAAGACAAGGTAGGATGATCTTCAGGGGCTTAGTGTTAGGTTTATTTAAGGGGGGTTTGGGTTAGATTAGGGGTATGTGGGTGGTGGGTTGTAATGTTGAGGGGGGGTATTGTATGTTTTTTTTTTTACAGGCAAAAGAGCTGAACTTCTTGGGGCATGCCCCGCAAAGGGCCCTGTTCAGGGCTGGTAAGGTAAAAGAGCTTTTAACTTTAGCAATTTAGAATAGGGTAGGGCATTTTTTTATTTTGGGGGGCTTTGTTGTTTTATTAGGGGGCTTAGAGTAGGTGTAATTAGTTTAAAATTGTTGTAATATTTTTCTTATGTTTGTAGATATTTTTTTATTTTTTGTAACTTAGTTCTTTTTTATTTTTTATTTTTTGTACTTTAGCAAGTTTATTTAATTGTATTTATTTGTAGGAATTGTATTTAATTAATTTATTGATAGTGTAGTGTTAGGTTAATTGTAGGTAGTTTATTTAATTAATTTATTGATAGTGTAGTGTTAGGTTAATTGTAGGTAATTGTAGGTAGTTTATTTAATTAATTTATTGATAGTGTAGTGTTAGGTTAATTGTAGGTAATTGTAGGTAGTTTATTTAATTAATTTATTGATAGTATAGTGTTAGTTTTAATTGTAACTTAGGTTAGGATTTCTTTTACAGGTAAATTTGTAATTATTTTAACTATTTTAGCTATTTAATAACTATTGTACTGGTTAAAATAAATACAAAGTTACCTGTAAAATAAATATAAATCCTAAAATAGCTATAATATAAATATAATTTATATTGTAGCTATATTAGGATTTATTTTACAGGTAAGTATTTAGCTTTAAATAGGAATAATTTATTTAATAAGAGTTAATTTATTTCGTTAGATTTAAATTATATTTAACTTAGGGGGGTGTTAGTGTTAGGGTTAGACTTAGCTTTAGGGGTTAATCAATTTATTAGAATAGCGGTGAGCTCCGGTCGGCAGATTAGGGGTTAATAATTGAAGTTAGGTGTCGGCGATGTTAGGGAGGGCAGATTAGGGGTTAATACTATTATTATAGGGTTAGTGAGGCGGATTAGGGGTTAATAACTTTATTATAGTAGCGCTCAGGTCCGCTCGGCAGATTAGGGGTTAATAAGTGTAGGCAGGTGGAGGCGACGTTGAGGGGGGCAGATTAGGGGTTAATAAATATAATATAGGGGTCGGCGATTTTAGGGAACCAGATTAGGGGTACATAGGGATAATGTAAGTAGCGGCGGTTTACGGAGCGGCAGATTAGGGGTTAATAATAATATGCAGGGGTCAGCGATAGCGGGGGCGGCAGATTAGGGGTTAATAAGTGTAAGGTTAGGGGTGTTTAGACTCGGGGTACATGTTAGAGTGTTAAGTGCAGACGTAGGAAGGGTTACCGCATAGCAAACAATGGGGCTGCGTTAGGAGCTGAACGCGGCTTTTTTGCAGGTGTTAGGTTTTTTTTTCAGCTCAAACAGCCCCATTGTTTCCTATGGGGGAATCGTGCATGAGCACGTTTTTGAGGCTGGCCGCGTCCGTAAGCAACTCTGGTATCGAGAGTTGAAGCTGCGTTAAAAATGCTCTACGCTCCTTTTTTGGAGCCTAACGCAGCCTTTATGTGGACTCTCAATACCAGAGTTATTTTTATGGTGCGGCCAGAAAAAAGCCGGCGTTAGTTTTTCGGGTCGTTACCGACAAAACTCCAAATCTAGCCGTAAGAGAACAAAGCACATTTGAAAATAAAAGTGAGTTTAAAAGTGTCTTAAAAACATGCTCTGTCTGAATCATGCAAGTTTAATTTTGACTTTCCTATCCCTTTAACCTTTTAACTTAAATGGACATAAAACCCAAAATGGCATGATTCTGACAGAGCATGCAATTTGAAACAACTTTGTAATTTACTTCTATTATGACATTTTCTTTGTTCTTTTGGTATCTTTTTTGAAAAGCAGGGATGTGAACGCAGGAACATGCAGATTTACAAGAATGTTACATTAGCAAGAGAACTATATGGCAGCAGATTTACAAGAATGTTACATTAGCAAGAGCACTATATGGCAGCAGATTTACAAGAATGTTACATTAGCAAGAGCACTATATGGCAGCAGATTTACAAGAATGTTACATTAGCAAGAGCACTATATGGCAGCAGATTTACAAGAATGTTACATTAGCAAGAGCACTATATGGCAGCAGATTTACAAGAATGTTACATTAGCAAGAGCACTAAATGGCAGCACTATTTTCTTTCATGTAGTGCTCCAGACACCTAACTAGGTATATCCTCAACAAAGAATACAATGGGAACAAAACAAACTTATAATAGAAGTAAATTGGAAACTTGTTAAAAACTATATAGTAAGTCTGAATCACAAAATAAACTTTTTTGGGTTTCATATCCCTTTAAAATCCCTATTGCAGCCAGTGGAGGAACCACTTCCCATAATCTAACATAAGTATTAGAAAATAGCTCTCTATACAACCCCCATTCTCAGATATTAAAGGGACAGTAAAGTAAAATATCAGCTGCACATATATTCCTCTTGTCATTGGCTTACTATATGGGTTCAGCTAGCTCCCATTGGTGCATTCCTGCTGCTGAGTCTACAAAGGATGCCAAGAGAACAAAGCAAATTTGATCATTGAAGAAAATTGTAAAGTTGTTTACAATGTCATGCTCTATCTGAATGATATAACTTTAATATTGACTTTACTGCCCCTTTAATATATTGTGTCTGATGTTTACTGTAAACACACATTTATTGATAGTTTGCAAGAACGAATCACCTTAGACATCAAGAAAACATAATGAACAGAGAAGAATATCAGAATGGGTATATTCACAAAAATGCAAAGTGTTAGCCAAAGAAAAAAAAAAACAAAAGAGAAGTTTCTAGCAGAATGAATGATCATATGGACTTTTCTTTACTTATAGTAGACTCAAAGGTACAAAACAGTATCTCATTATATAAGTTCTTCTTTATCCCATATCTCCTAATACAATATTGTGCAAAACAACTCTGTACGCATTTGTATAACAAACACAGCAGAAGGAGATAACATTGAATAAAATACACTAAATCAACTCTGGCAATGAAATTTAGAAATAAATGCCGCCTCATGAGTTCATGAACATTTCTGCTGAGTATTAATGCGCTTAAAGGTAGACATAATAAGCACATCTGAGGCTCTTTTTGAATTATCAAAACTTTATTTATTAGTACAGCATTTAACAATGGTAAGACTTGACTATATACTAATTTTCTTGCATTTTTACTCCTGCCAGGTTTGTTTAGGCTCATTGCTGATGAAACACCATATTGTTCTATTGGAGAGCTCACGAGGGAACTTTATGTTAGACCCTCACACTTTGGCTTGCTAAGATTCCGTAGTGATATTGATCTTGAAGTTGGAAACTTCACCGTTAGCAAAGATGAGCAAATCCTGATAAGAGACTTAAAAGAAGTGAACGAGGTCATGTCTGTGAACTGTGAAGTGTTGATAAAGGGAGATCTCCACTCATTTGACTTACCATTATCTTATGAAGGAAAGTTTTATGAATGTCAAGATGAGAAAACGTACACATTGAATGAAATATTAAGCTGGAAAATACCAAGCAATCGAAAAAGGAATGTAGTTCTTTCAGATGTTATGGAGATTTCGGACATAAGCAAACTATGTCCTAAAGGATTGGAATGGTTTATGGTTTTGAAGCCAGTATATGAAGTAGAAGCTATGCTACAATGTAAGTACATTTTATATTATTAACCCACATAGAATTGTGAAATGATTCAATGGTTCTTATAAAAACCCTGTGAACACATACATTTATTTCTAAGGTGTTCAGTCTTAACATTTGAAATATTATAAGCATATAACATTGCATACTAGCTTCAGCAATGTTATTCAGCAGGGCATCTAATTATGCAGGTCATTTTATGTATGTAAATTCAGAGGTGTCAGCTTATATACCTTATACGGTTTTTAGAAACATAGATAAAAAACAAAATAATCATGAGTACCCACTTTGTACTTATTAATGCTGTGCAAATGCTCTGTCAGCTAATCCAGTTTTTTTTTAAAAAAAACAAACATATATTTTGACTACAGATAAGAACTAAATCACCCAAGTAATACTCATCAAATGCAGATCACACAACAGTTTTTGAAAAGCAAAATAGAATCTGCACAAATTGCTAGATATATTTAGAAATTTTACAATCCTCTGGGGGGGAAGGAAACTGTTTTTATAAGTGGTCATAATCTTTCTTTGAAGGACTTATAACAAACCAATATTGTATTAGCTATATCATTAGGACCAGCACAATTATAACATTGTTTTAATTAAAAAAAGTAAATTTCTAACTCTAGGAAAATAGATTTTTGCTTTCTTCCCTTATTGGTCATCGAGTTTCTTGGGTGATCACAATGCAAAATGGATTTATAAGTTAAAAGCCTGCAGCCGCAAAGCATTTTTCAACAGTAAAGCTCCCGAAAAGGCCTTTTCATGTGTTAAGTACCTGTTTTCAAGATAGAGACTGGAAGGTTATCAGAAAATGAAAGATGCAATGGCCGTTTAACATCTCTTAAGGTTAGAGTAAAGGGCTTTGTAATTAATTCCTTTGTTCACTGTGTAAAGGGAAATGTTCATTTACATTTGTAAAGTTAAAGGGACACTGAACCCAAATTTTTCCTTTCATGATTCAGATAGAGCATGAAATTTTAAGCAACTTTCTAACTGACTCCTATTATGAATTTTTTCTGCGTTCTCTTGCTATCTTTATTTTAAAAGCAAGAATGTAAATCTTAGCAGCCAGCCCATTTTAGGTTCAGCACCATGGATAGCGCTTGCTTATTGGAGACTTAGATTTACCCACCAATAAGCAAGCATAACCCAGGTTCTCAACCAAAAATGGGCCGGTTCCTATGCATCAAATTCCTGCTTTTTAAGTATAGATAGCAAGAGACCGAAGAAAAATTGATAATAGGAGTAAAGTAGAAAGTTGCTTAAAATTGCATACTCTATCTGAATCATTAAAAAAACAAAATGTGGGTTTAGTGTCCCTTTAACCTATTGTAATCCAAATCCATCCTCACTGCTACTTAAAGGGACATAATACTCATATGCTAAATCACTTGAAACTGATGCAGCATAACTGTAAAAAGCTGACAGGAAAATATCACCTGAGCGTCTCTATGTAAAAAAGGAAGATATTTTACCTCACAATTTTCTCAGCTCAGCAGAGTAAGTGCTGTGTAAAAAGTTATACTTCAGCTGCTGTCCAGCTGCAGTGCAGTTAAAAAAAAAATAATTAAGAAATGAACTGCAGCCAATCAGCATCAATAGTGCTGAGGTCATGAACTCTTTTACTGGGATCTCATGAGATTTCAATCAACTCTCATGAGATTTCATAGTAAACTTCCTTAAACTGAATAGGGACATTAGATGAGTGTGCATGAAGCTCACTCCTTTGCCTCTCCCGTGACAGACATACTGATTTGCTGCTTAAAGTCCTTTGCAATGGGGTTTGAATACTTAGAGGTAAAATATCTTTCTTTTTTACATAGAGATGTTCAGGTGATATTTTCTAGTCAGCTTTTTACAGCTATGCTGCATCACTTTCAAGTGTTTCAACATTTGGGTATCATGGCCCTTTAACCATCTGAATGACATTTGTATATTGGCATGATGGGAATACTGGACAAGTCATCAGAGGACATGGCTTCATGCACAAGTCCAAACGCAGTCACAACAGTGCTTTTCAAAGTGCATCTGCCTATATTATCGACCTCAAAGCCTGGTTATGAAGATGTCTGTACTGTTAGTGACAAACACAACAGTGCGAGTGTGACTTAGGGGTCAATTTATCAAATGCCAGGTGACATGATTCGCTGTAGCGAATCATGTCCGCCTGACATCACTAAATGCCAACAGCATTCTAGTGAAATGCTTGTGCACTGCCGCTCCCTGCACATTCGATAGTCTTACCTTGCACGCTGTTAGACTCAGACTTAAAGGGACAGTCAAGTCCAAAAAAAAATAGGGCATGTAATTTTGAACAACTTTCCAATTTACTTTTAGCATCAATTTTGCTTTGTTCTCTTGGTATTCTTAGTTGAAAGCTAAACCTAGGAGGTTTATATGCTAATTTCTTAGACCTTGAAGGCCGCCTCTAATCTAGATGCATTTTGACAGTTTCTCACCATTAGAGGGTGTTAGTTCATGTGCTTCATATAGATTACATTGAGCTCATGCTTGTGAATTTACCGAGGAGTGAGCAATGATTGGCTGTCAAAAGAACTAAAATAAGGGGGCTGTCTGCAGAGGCTTAGCTACAAGGTAATTACAGAGGTAAAATGTTTATTATTAAAACTGTGTTGGTTAAGCAAAACTGGAGAATGGGCAATGGGCAATAAAGGGATTATCTATCTTTTTAAACAACAAAAATTCTGGTGTTAACTGTCCCTTTAACTGTAATAACAAGTTACATGCATATGACACATTTGCAACAGAGGTATCATATAGTTGTTGCATTACATATCATATAATAAACCAATATTGCATTATTTGATTTGGGTCCCAAACATATATACTTTTCCTATTTTCTGCCTATTATTTTTCAGTGATTGCATTGGAAAAACAACAGATGCATGGACTTTTTGCCAATAGGTGTTGCACTGATAACACTAAACAATTTCCAGCCTGGGACTGTGCCTTAAGTATCAGCCTGGGATTGAGTGTGCATATGTGTGCAGGAGCAGAGGCTCCGATATTGGTGTGTGATATGATAAATTAGGCAAAAATTTACAAACACAATTTAAAAATTATTCACCTCTATTTAACAATGTATTACAAATCTGGTATTTGTATTTTAATTTTTAAATACAGGCCAACATCCCTTTAAATACCATTGATTGTTTTTCTTTAAAAATGAGTAACTGTATACTATTAATTGTTAGTTGCATGATGTAAAAATGTATTTCTAAAAGATGTATTTCCTTTCTTGCTTCCAGTTCGACATGACATTATTTGTCTGTTATCTGACCTGGACATTGACGTAATAGACATCACCCATCGTTTTGACATGAAATATTTTTCCCAGATGGTAACTACCCATGAGATCTTTGAAAGAAATAGCAAAGAATTTCCCATGATAGTGGAAATAATAAGCAGTCCAGTCACAAAATGTATTTTTTCCAATTTGTTAATGCCTGGGAAGAAGATAATCATTCATAAAAAACATCAATCAGATAGAGTTATAGCCTCTGAGTTCAGCAGTTATTCACCAAAGAAGCATTTCCTAATTCCGTCTAATTACAAAGGAAAGTTTAAGAGGAAAGCCAGGATGTTCTCTACTGTTTATGACTTGAGAATTGCAAAGAATGAGCGAGATGACCTCCATGTTGTTGCCACCAAGGCATTCCATTCACCATATAAAGAATTTTCCTCTATCTGTGTTGGGGACCAGTTTCTAGTAAAAACATTCCAGTCCAAAGAAATGTTATTTGAAGGGAAAAAAACTGTTGTAGATGCATTAATTTGTATTAAAATGACAGAGACACCATTTACTGAAGTTAGTCTCCCACTATATGTAGAGGGTGGTTTTGTGGAAGTCGTACATGATAAGAAAAAATACTACTTAACTGAGTTGTGCAAAAGCTTCCAATTACCATTAAACGTAAAAGTCTCTATAAGAGATTTGTTTGCTGTGGGAGAGGATATTTTAGCCACTACATCAGTTTTACAGCTAGAAGAGCAAATTACAGACTCATACTTACTTGTCAGTACATTAAATAGACCAGAAGAGGTCTGGGAACTCCCAGTTCAGAGGCAAAATCTCACTGTCCAGCTAATAAGCAGTTTTCAAGGGAAAACTTTCTCATCACCAACCAGAACAAATATAGAGGAAGTTAATGAAGAGGACTATTATATGTTGAGAAGATATGAAAACCAAGTCCAGCATCCACCTCCTCGGCCTCCAAAAACACCTCTGTGTGCTGAACCTGCAACAAAAATACCTGAGGTTAACGTAATTCCTAAGGTAAAACATATTTGTTTCATTTTATCTAATTAAAGTTTCTTAAGTGGGTTTTCATATTCACTATATTTTCCTTGATATTGTAGTCAAATTATTTAAAATTATGAAAAGTCACGAAAGTCAAAATTAAACTTGAATTTTTCAGCTAGAATATGCAGTTTCAAGAGATTTCTATTATAAAATGTACTTAGTACTCTTGGTATACATTGTTGAAATGCATAACTAGGTAGACAACAATGCACAACTGGGAGCTGACTGGTAGCTACACACATATACATCTTATCACTGAATCACAAGATGTGTACAGTGAGTTCCCAGTAGTCTAGCATTGCCACTCTGGAGCACATCTCTCCTCTTTGCTGGGATTAAACACACAGTTAAATGAAAGTAACAATACATTAGAGCATTTTATTTTGTTCTTTTATGTCTCTTTAAATGGGCATTCAAATTTAATAATAACAAGGGTGACATTTTTTTATTTTCCAATAATAAATGCATTACCTCCTAAATAGCCTAGCTATTATTGCTTTATTAACTATCTATTCACAGGCCCCACCAGTGCTGCATTTTTTTTTTATCCTCTGATCATACGCAATACCCGCTCCACAAACAACATGCTCCCTCTCAATTTCATTAGCATCAAGTTATTCTAAGAGACAAGTGCATGACATCAATGTTTTTGAGGAGCAATTGAGGATAAAACAGAGTAGCACACTATTGTGTACATTTTTCAGGTAGGTGACAGGGCTGATTCTACAAGTGAAACTGGTGGCATAAACAACGCTTACCCTTCAATGCTTCATGCACACACGTAGACCAGAGTCAGGGAGGATGCAGGCATGTGTGTTCTGTGAGTAAAATAGGGCATGCTGTTGGTGGAGATGGTGCAGATAGGTGAGTAGTGACAGCAGAAGAAGGGGTCATTTTCACTTTCCCTCTCAGCCCAACAAGTGCCTTCAAATAATGGTCTAGATTACAAATGGAGAACTTAAATATTAGCAGTGTTGAGCGCTAACACTGCTAATATTTTAGCTCTTTAGTTATAATTTAGGCCATTATTTGAAGGCACTTGTTGGGCTGAGAGGGAGTAAAATTTACTCTTTCTTCTGCTGTCCTAACACCGCTCAAGTTAAATCAATAGCGTTCTTTTTCTTGCACTCATTGTAAAAAGATAAAAGCAAAATGGTATAATTAAAAAAGTGAAAACCTCAGGCACGCTAACATCTGGAGTTCAGATAGCGCAGCCTAACCTTATAGATTTCTATGGGGCACACTCCAACTCTCTGTTTATGATTCCCCTCTAGTCTGACGGTGCAATAAGCCAAAGTACTAAAGCTAAAGGTGCAATTTGTTTTGATTGGTCATAAGAGGAAATACTTTGTGCAATTATTGAGAGGTGATACAATTTTGAATAATTTGACATTTAAGTGATATTGCACACGGGTGTTCTCACTTCTGTTATATACTCTATGAGCCCCAAGAACTCTGCTGCTTAACTTCTCTGCCAACTAAAACGTGGCAAAGTGAAATCATCACGATCCAATCTGGATGACTGACATCCCCTGCTCTCGGCCAATTGACCGCCAGCAAGCAGGAGGCAGCATTGCACATACTAATCATGTCTGCCCAACCTTTGTTAAACGGAGCCCTAAATACTATATGTGTGTCTGTGTATGTATGAGTGATTTTAAGGGCAACTGCGCTTTACATTGAAAGTAAAGGGCTTGCTAAAAAAATGTTGGCTGCACTTAACATTCTCTGGTAATTCTGTTTTACCAATCACTTGTAATACCATATTGTGCGCTATTCTGAGCGTGGACCTGCAATATTGATAGCTCACCCTGCTATCAGCACTCTACTTATTGCAATATATGTGCAGTCTAAGGGGCCGAATTATCAAGCTCCGAATGGACCGCTGCTCCATAACTTGTCCACCTGCTCTTAGGCTACGGACATCAATCCGCACAATCCTATACGATCGGGCTGATAGACACCCCCTGCTAGCAGCCGATTGGCCACGATTCTGCAGGGGGTGGCATTGTACAAGCAGTTCACAAAAACTGCTTGTGCAATGATAAATGCCGACAGTGTATGCTGTCGGCATTTATCGATGTGCGGCGTACATGATACATTTCATCGTATTATGTCCGCTCGCACTTTCATAAATCGGCCCCTAAGAGATTGTGGTGCTTTTTGTGGTGCTAAATCACCCCTAATGGCTATTAAGACATATATTTGACCATATGCACGTTTGAACATTCAAGAAACAAAATACCCAGATTTTTAGGATGTAGGGAGAGCATTATGCTAATTATTTTACAGTGCATCAAATACATTACAGTTTTGTATGAAATTGAAATGCCATATAAGTAATGCCACTGATATTTGCAAATCAGTTCATGGGATAAAATGTGTCTGGCTTAGAATATGGATTGATATATGAGCAATTTAAGTTACTGTAAATTTATCACTATCACTCCTTTTTATAATCTTTTTTATAATTTCACTTGAACTTTTCTTATTCTAAGTGTGTTTTTTTTATTTTCCATACCCATGTGAGATTTTCTTGCATAACCACAGGCATTGACAGTAATTGAACAGAATATATTTTTGTTGTTTGTACTCACTGTAACTTTTAGTGCTTATTACTCAGGATGTCAATGCTTATATTTTCTTTTAATCCTCCTAAGCTTCAAGACAGTAATACGTATGTTGACTCCAGTGTGTATTTTATGAAGGCAGAAAATTTCAAGCAATTTTGGATTTTTTTTCATTTAGTGAATGACTCTGAAAACTTCAATTTTTAAGTAGAATATTGCTGATGTAT
>NW_026512007.1:0-5000 GCF_027579735.1 Bombina bombina
TTTGACCACATCATCCTCTTTATGCATGTTGTCTTACTCCAAGCTGTATAGGCTTGAAAGCCTGCTACCAATTAAGCATATTAGGTGATGTGAATCTCTGTAATGAGGTGTGCATAATTATTAGGCAACTTCCTTTCCTTTGGCAAAATGGGTCAAAAGAAGGACTTGACAGGCTCAGAAAAGTCAAAAATAGTGAGATATCTTGCAGAGGGATGCAACACTCTTAAAATTGCAAAGCTTCTGAAGCGTGATCATCTAACAATCAAGCGTTTCATTCAAAATAGTCAACAGGGTCGCAAGAAGCGTGTGGAAAAACCAAGGCGCAAAATAACTGCCCATGAACTGAGAAAAGTCAAGCGTGCAGCTGCCAAGATGCCACTTGCCACAAGTTTGGCCATATTTCAGAGCTGCAACATCACTGGAGTGCCCAAAAGCACAAGGTGTGCAATACTCAGAGACATGGCCAAGGTAAGAAAGGCTGAAAGACGGCCACCACTGAACAAGACACACAAGCTGAAACGTCAAGACTGGGCCAAGAAATATCTCAAGACTGATTTTTCTAAGGTTTTATGGACTGATGAAATGAGAGTGAGTCTTGATGGGCCAGATGGATGGGCCCGTGGCTGGATTGGTAAAGGGCAGAGAGCTCCAGTCCGACTCAGACGCCAGCAAGGTGGAGGTGGAGTACTGGTTTGGGCTGGTATCATCAAAGATGAGCTTGTGGGGCCTTTTCGGGTTGAGGATGGAGTCAAGCTCAACTCCCAGTCCTACTGCCAGTTTCTGGAAGACACCTTCTTCAAGCAGTGGTACAGGAAGAAGTCTGCATCCTTCAAGAAAAACATGATTTTCACGCAGGACAATGCTCCATCACACGCGTCCAAGTACTCCACAGCGTGGCTGGCAAGAAAGGGTATAAAAGAAGAAAATCTAATGACATGGCCTCCTTGTTCACCTGATCTGAACCCCATTGAGAACCTGTGGTCCATCATCAAATGTGAGATTTACAAGGAGGGAAAACAGTACACCTCTCTGAACAGTGTCTGGGATGCTGTGGTTGAGATGTTATATTGGTTTAACTGGTAAAAATAAATAATTGAAATGGGTATATATTTGTTTTTTGTTAAGTTGCCTAATAATTATGCACAGTAATAGTCACCTGCACACACAGATATCCCCCTAAAATAGCTATAACTATAAACAAACTAAAAACTACTTCCAAAACTATTCAGCTTTGATATTAATTAGTTTTTTGGGTTCATTGAGAACATGGTTGTTGTTCAATAATAAAATTAATCCTCAAAAATACAACTTGCCTAATAATTCTGCACTCCCTGTATATATATATATATATATATATATATATATATATATATATATATATATATATATATATATATATACATATATATACATATATATACATATATACACACACACACACACATATATATATATACATATATATATATATATATATATATATATATATACACACACACACACACATATATATATATATATATATATACATACACACACACACACACACACACATATATACACACACACACACACATATATACACATATATATACATATATATATATATATACATACATATATATATATATATATATATATATACATATATATATATACACACACACACACACATATATATATATATATACAAAGACACACTGTTGCAAAAACTGTGTATTTGAGCCATAAGACATGTAATTACTTCCAGCTGTGTGCAACCAAAACAGACTGTTATATTTTTACAAATCGGTTTATAGTCTTGCATGTATTGTTGCCACAACCTAGTTTTCTACAGGAATCAAATTGTTACAAAGTTCTTACTGGTAACACTCTAATATCCGGGTACATGTAGAGTGTTAACTGTGTATATTTTTTTCGGCTGAGTGAGTTTTACACATACATTATTGGGTATTATATTTTCTCCTTTGTAGGTAAATATACGTTCAAATAACCTCCAAAACTTTCAGTGTTCCAGTATATTATATTGTATCATAGGTAAATGACATGAAAATATATATTGGTGGTCTTGAGCTAACTTTATGCAGTGGTGAAAACATCAACCCAGGTTACTCACGGTTATCCGGCCCCACTATGCGGGTAGTTAGAAAGTGTCCAGGCACTCCTCCTTCTCACCAGACAGCCGTTATCCAGTATAGAACTAGTAGCTTAAAAGATCTCTGCGGTGTATCTCACACACCAAAAAGGATCCAATATTACCACAATTGCGAAGAAATAAGCATTCACAGACCGAGCTAAATCAACACTGTGTATTTATTGTCACATCGAAAAAACAAAGGTTCCACCACTCCACACACATAAGCTACATCCAACGCGTTTCCTGCTGCTAAACAGCACTTCGTCAGGGATACTCACAGCTGTCTGATTGCACCTTTTATTAAGCTCACTACTCATTCTCAAGATTTAAAGGTATACTACCGCTTATATATTTAGCGGCATGTTTGTGACCTATACGTCATTCAGTCTGGTGCATCAGTATCACATTACAATATTTAAAATGACAATCTTAAATTTACGAGCACATTGTATCTAAAAATATAGTTAGAGAAATTAACACAAAAGTTGGGAAAAATAGCTAATGCTATATAAACAAATACTTTTGCTGTCTCAGAATTTTATATACCACTGAGCTATTACATAGTACACAAATATAAGGGCATATTTCAGATATAGGTATAAACATATAAACATATATTCAGGACTAAGCACAATAAAATAATAATCTATTGCAATACAATCTATAGCCTCTAGCAATAGCAGTATTTTGAAAAACTTTTCACCTTTATCTAATGGTAGTTATATTTACATATTTATCCTCCTAAGGAGAAAATTTCGAATACTATTAACTATCGATTGTAACTCAGTTACCTATATAAAGTTTTACATCTGAGTTTTCGTTTATGCCCAAAGGACTCCCTGTCTTTAAGGTATAAATCCAATACACTTCTCTCCTATTAAGCGTCTGTGACCTATTACCGCCTGTATTCAGTTTGGGCACATGATCAATACCTTGAAATGAAAATAAAGTATTGATATATTTTAATTCACTTATATCAAAGTTATCATTCCTTCTATGTTGGGCAAAATGTTTCGCCACAGGTGTCTTTGGCACCTCACTCTCAAGGGACAACAGGTGCTCTCTCACTCTATCTTTGAGCATACGTGTCGTTCTACCAGTGTATTGAAAAAAACAGAGTTTGCAAGTGATAAGATACACTATATATCTGGAATTACAGTTAAGGTGATGGTTCACCATGTACATATTACCTGTTACTGTAGAGTTAAAAGTATCACTCCTAACCAGGTATTTACATGATTTGCATGGTGTGCCACCACATCTATAGTTCCCATTTTTCTTTTTAAGCCACATTCTATCATCCTTTTTCTCTTTGATAGAAAAATTTCTTTTAAGATTGTTCTCTATAGTTTCTGCTCTCCTTGATACACACCTGATCCCTTTGTCTATGACTGTTTTCAATTTAGGATCATTTCTTAATAGTGGGCTAAATTTCTGAATAATTTTACAAATTTCTGGATATTGTCTACTATATTTAGTGGAAAAAGTTAACTTATCCATATTTCCTAAAGCTTTATCCTGTTTGTTTTTATCCTGCAATAAAGATTTCCTGTCCATGGCCTTAACCCCTTCCATAGTTATTTCTAGATCCCTTTTCTTATAGCCCCTATCCATCAGTCTATTCTTTAATATATTTGCTTGTATAGAGTAATTTTCTTCACTACTACAATTACGTTTTAAGCGCATAAACTGGCCTTTTGGGATCCCCTTTTTCACACTATAGGGATGGCCAGAATCTGCCCTAAGTATGGTATTGCCTGATGTTTTTTTTCTAAATATTTCTGTTGTAATACATCCTTTATCTATATCTCCTTTTATTGTTAAGTCTAGATAATCAACACTATTCTCTGAGCAAAAAAATGTAAACCTCAAATTGTTATTATTGTCATTTAAATATCCCATAAACTGTTCTATAGTTGAATCACCATTCTTCCAGACTATTAGCAAATCATCTATAAATCTAGTATAGAATAAAATACGGTTTTGAAAAGGATTATTAGTAGTAAATATTTTCTTCAATTCAAAATATCCAAGATATAAGTTAGCATACGAGGGGGCGAATTTCGCCCCCATCGCCGTGCCCTAACATTGTACATAAAAGCAGCCTTCAAATAGAAAATAGTTATGGGTTAAAAGAAATTGGACAATGTCTACAATATATTCAATAAAGCATGTCTCAAATTTGGTATACATATGTAGCATTTCGTTAAGGGCAGTTAATCCCTCCCTATGCGGTATACAGGAATATAACGATTCTACGTCTATAGTTAAGAACAGTGATTCACTATCCCATCCTAGATCTTCCACCTTACGTAGTAGGTGTTTCGTATCCCTAAGGTAACCTGGTAAGCTTTTTACTATGGGTTGTAGAAATTCGTCAATCCATCTCCCTAGGTTTTCTCCTATGGTTCCTATTGTGGAGATTATGGGCCTCCCCGGCGGTTTTGATGCGCATTTATGAACTTTAGGGAGATGTTTAAATACAGTTACTGTAGGGCTCTCATTTACTAAGCATTCTGCCTGTGCTTGTGTCAAAAAACCCTGGTGAACGCCTTCATCTAACAATATTTTTAGCTCATTATTAAAACGCTCTGTGGGGTTATATGTTAATTTGTGGTATGTATTTTCATCTGATAGTTGCCTTTCAGCTTCCAATACATATGCTTCCCTATCTTGTACCACGATAGTGCCACCCTTGTCAGATTTAGAAATTACTATGTTGGTATTATCCCTAATTTCTTTTAGTGCTTTTCTCTCCTGGTGAGACAAATTATCCCTTTTATTCTTTTTTGTGTGTATATCTTTTACTTTTGTGTTGTACAATTGTGTCAATTCTTCTTCCACCACTGCGTGAAATACCTCA
>NW_026512007.1:15000-35000 GCF_027579735.1 Bombina bombina
GCTCCTGGTGATAGAAGAAACTGTACAGGTACTCAAGCAGTGTGAGATTGAACTACAACAGTTTGAATGCACACAGCTGCAGGTATTGGTACAGAACAAGGAGGAAGACTGGCTGGCTAACCTAAAACAACAAGTTGATGCATATGAAAAGGAATTAATCAGCTTTAAGGAGAGTAAATGGGAAGCAGTAATCTCTGATTATCGAGAGAAGAAAGTTTACAAATGGACCCTGGGCCCAGAAGACAGAAGGTCGTTGAGACCATGCAGACAGAGGATTTATAAACCACGCAACCTAAATACTGTGGATAGCTCTGATGCAAGATCTGGCAACGAGACCACACTCACACCTGCGGCCCCCAAACAACAGAGCCAAGGGATGACTACCCACTCAAAAAACGACGTGGGTGCTGCACAAGAGGGGGGAGGCACGGCAGACAGAGGACGGGGGAGACCACCCCGACAGTGGAGGAGACGGTACTAATGGGGACAAGTAACATCATGAATCTCAGCAAACACAAACTAACTGAGACAGCAAAAACTTCTCCAAAGGGGATTAACCTTTGTACCCACTACAACTGCCAACAAGTTTGACTTACATGTTGATATGTTTAAGTTTAATCGAACTTTAAAACTTTAAAACTCAAGGAATTCTTGAGAGTCCAGTGGTGAACAGGACAAGTTCAGGGGCAAAAGTAAATTTGACCCCAAGAGTAACAATGCTAGCATCAAAACCTTTTCCAGAATGGTCACTGACCAAGTTTATGACTCTTTTGATGAACATAAACGTAATGTTAAGAAGAATCTCTCAGCTGCAGAATGGCAGGCTTTGAATACACTGAAAAAAGACCCAACCCTGGTAATCAGGGAGGCAGACAAGGGCGGAGCCTTGGTCCTAATGGAGTATGATGATTACCGGAATGAAATACTTGGACAGTTGGCAGACACTAATTCATATAAAAAATTGCCAACTGATCCTACAAAAGTGTTCAAGGAACAGATTGATGGGTACTTAACACTGATTAATGAGATGGGCTTTATCAGCACTGCAAACAAAGAATTCCTTACGGTGGAACATCCTGTGATACCTATCATTTATACATTGCCAAAAGTCCCACTGCATCCACCGAGGCGTCCAATCATCTTGGCTAGAGGTTCATTATTGCAGACATTGGCCACTTTTGTTGACAGCTTTTTACAACCAATAGTTCGCAATGTAGCTTCATTTCTACTTGACTCAATTGAACTGAATAAACTATTAAAGGATGAATGGAATGTATCTGATGATGATATTCTCGTCACACTCGATGTGACGAGCTTATATACAGTGATTTCCCACAATGGTGGCTTAGCTGCAGTACAATCACATTTGAAAAAATATCCGTATATTGGCCCACCAATCGATGTATTGGCACAGCTTTTGGAATAGTGTTTAACACTCAACTACTTCAAGTTCGAACAGAAATACTATTTGCAGACAGCGGGAACAGCGATGGGGTCCAATGTGGCCCCATCTTACGCAAACATCTATATGTCTGAATTTGAGGAACACATGATTGAGTGCTTCAAGGACACTAGGATACGGCTATACAGGAGATATATAGATTTGTTTTTGATCTGGTCAGGCACAGAGGAGGAACTCATCATCTGGTCCGAGACTTTAAACCAAGCGAATGAGAATCTGAAATTCAAGCCGACATACTAAAAAATGCAAATTGACTTCTTGGACCTGAGAATCTTTAAAAACCACCAACATCTTGACACAACACTCTACAGCAAAGAGACCGACAGGAACTCCCTGCTTAAAGCTGACAGTTGTCATCCCCCGGCCCTCAAACGGGCTCTTCCAAAGTCACAATTGAAAAGGGTGATTAGGAACCACTCCGTGACAACATTACGAGATGAACAACTATGCAAAATGAATAAGAAATTCCTGAGCAGGGGATACTACAAGAAGAATCTCCAAGCAACATTGAACGAACTGGGAGGTCTTACCCAAGATGAAGCACTAGTAAAGAAAACAGATGATATTGGGACTGAGAAGAGGCTCACGTTTGTCAATACTTTCACTCCTGATAAATGGGAAGCACCTGGGATACTGAGGAAGAACTGGGATACTGTCAAGAGTGATAAAAGTCTCCCGCTACATGATTTTGATGTCCCAAGAATTGGATACAAGAGGGGCAAGTCACTACGTGATATCCTGATGCGACCTGATTTTAAAGCAAGCTATAATCCAGGTACCTGGTAGGGAACACCAAGAAATGGATGCTACAGATGTAGTGGATGCACCACTTGTAACGGCCTCACCCAAGGTAAATTCTTTACGCATCCTTGGAGTAACAAAGGATACTTTATAAAATTTCTCCTAACTTGTACCACCAACTTTGTTGTTTATCTGCTACATTGTAGCTGTGGTAAATACTATGTTGGTAAAACGAACGATGACTTGAGGACCAGCATGGCTAATCATCGGTGTGCCATCAGAAGCGCATTAGCAACAGGTAATGCAGACCAACCGGTCACCAAGCACTTTTTATCTGCCAAGCACTCAGTCTCTGAGCTAAAATACATGATCATTGATCATGTCCCACCTCTGAATAGGGGTGGGGACAGAGCAAAACTGCTGCTACAGAAAGAGAGCAGATGGATTTTTAACTTACAAACTCTAGTGCATAGAGGACTTAATACCAATATGGATATGCATTGTTTCCTCTGATAATATATGAGTTGATATTGTGTAACACACTGTATAATGTTTTCCACTTGGATGTTTGCTGAATAGTTTAACATCCTCTAATTATGTACCTATCCATATGGACGGGGTTTCTGGCACACTGGCCCACCTATATGTGATGTCTAGCCACGGTTATGACTGCTGAGATTACTTCTATTGTGTTGTCTATACACCATGTGTTCTTCACTAGCTATGTTGCAACATAAGATTGCTGTGAGTTATCGATGGGTTTAAACAAAGAAGCATGCTCCATCAGCCACATTCAATAGGTTAAACACATAGTTAAACATCTACCACACATCTGGGGAGACAGAAACGTAACGGTAATAATATTAATGGTCTCATACGCATCGCCTTATCACAATATAGTATGAATTTGTGAGTTAAACTGATTTAACACATTATTTACTATTGGTAACTAATACTGCCATATGGGAACACGTATATGCGGGTATAAGGTGACCAGTTTGTTATCATTGTGACTCTGCAGTGATCTCTATCACAAAAACAGTAGCTTTTCACTGGGGACACGTATAAACAATTATGCAGCTATGGGCTTGTGTTGCCTGATACTTTGATATGGTTGCCACTTCAGGTTAAACACATAGATAAAGACATTGAGTAAACATGTGTAGGTATCGATATTTCCGCACTGACGTTAATTATTACCTCCCACTATTATTGTATGTGTCAACTGAACCCGGATAAATGTTCATGGGCCATCAATTTATCACACATATGACCTTTAAGGATGGCCTCGTTTACTATTTACTGTATTTGGGTTGTTATCGTTGACTGTTGGTATATTGTGGTTTGCTGCCTATACAATATTATGAGCCTAATCATATACTATGTGACACTGTACTGTACAGGGGTGACCACCCACGTTACGTTTTTTGCCCCTACATATAACAATACTGTATGTGTAAAGCGCAGGTGTTCTATATCATCATTGACATTTGCAGTTAACTACTTCTATCTCTGAATGACTTCTAATTGTTTGCCAGCCGCTATTATGAGATTGATTGAATAATCACAGCTTGTATGCTTCCTATGAGTACAATTAGACTTGTGCATTTCCCATTTGCTTTTTTTTTTGATCCAGGTGTGTTGCCATAATTGGCCATTTGCTAATGGGACGCATATCCAACACACCTGTGTTCACTTGCACTTGGTGGGGTATATAGGAGGGTAAGTTTGATGTGTTTTGTATATGTATTTTTCTGTCTGAGGAAGGGGCTAAATACCCCGAAATGTCACAATAAAAGGAAAACTTACTTTGGATTTAACACCGGAGAGTGCCTGACTATTTTTGAAGTGTTTATAATATATATATATATATATATACACACACACACACATATATATATATATATATATATATATATATATATATATATATATATATATATATATATATATATATATATATATATATATATATATATATATATATATATACACACACACACACACATATACATACACACACACACACACATATATATATATATATATATACACACACACACATATATATATATATATATATATACACACACATATATATATATACACACACACACATATATATATATACACACACACACATATATATATATACACACACATATATATATATATATATATATACACACACACACACATATACATACACACACACACACACACATATATATATATATATATATATACACACACACGAAGAATGATGCAATAAACTTTAGCATTTTTCACCATCGTGAGCCTAATTATATGTATATACACACACATATATATATATACATATATATATATATACACAAGAATTGAAGAAAGAATTCGATCCGTGGGTCAAATGTGTAAGTAAAAACAGCTTTATTGGTAATCCATTAAAAAGTCCCTGGAGGGGTCCTGCAGCAGAAAAACATCGAGCACTGTGTACTCAAGCTGACATGTTTCGGCTGTGTGCCGTAATCATAGCTTGATTGAGTGCATCAGTGCTAACAATTTAAAAGACAATGTTAGTTCCAATTGGCTAAAACCTAATTACACATTTGCAATGCTAGAACTCGAGTGCTGTGTTAACTAATACCCTACCTGATTATTTGTTTGTGCTGATGGGCAACTGTTATCCTTTGTTGAAAAATTACATACTTGTGTTTGCATGTTAGTGTAGACTCGGGAGATTATTAGAAGGTGTTATATGAAGATTTAGAATCTAATAAGCTATTAGACCCTTGTTAAAATATATGAAATGAATTAAACATCCCAATTTTGCGATGTTTCTAAGCATTCTGTTTGGCACATTATTTCCATTTATGTGAAGGTTATGTACCTATGTTATAACTTTAACTGATTGTAGAATGTACCTATATTAAATTAAATCATGAAGTTTTAGTCTTCCTGCTTAGAGGACCTCTAATAAGTTTCACTGGACTGGTGACTTATTATACATTAAACTTACTGATTAATGTCTTTATGCAAATGCATAGTAGAGACCCTTCATATCCTTATCTAATGATTTATTCTGTTACTGCTGAGGTACATGAAAGTGTATGTGTAACGCAGATCTATCTGAACTTTTAATCTAACAATCAAAGACTTCCCAAGAATTTGATGTAAAATTTTAGGGAATTTAAAAGTCTAAGTTACTTAGTATTTGCTTTATGGTGAAGTGTGAATAAGAGTGAAACCCTACAGTACTGTTTATTAATTTGTTACTATTGCCAATAGTTTATTAGATCATATTCGGAGTTCAACCCCCTTGGCACTCTTGTTTGGAGTTTAAAGATCCAATACATCTCTTTTTTTCCCAAAATTAGATTTCTGTCCCCACCTCTTAAAGGGGTTTTGATTCTTTCAATGGCTTGCCATCTCAGAGTGGCACTGTTTTTATTATGTGTATCTTTGAAATGTCTGACCAATGGGGTGGTTGCCTCTCCCAATTTGATGGTAGACAGGTGATTGCGTATTCGGACATTCACCTCAGTTGAGGTGAGTCCTACATATTGCAACTTGCATTCTACACAGGATAAAACATATATGACATAGGAGGATGTACAGTTTAGGCAGGAGGTTATTTTGAACACTTCACCTGTGACTTCTGAACGAAATTCATTCGAGATAATTGCTTTCTCACACGGTTTGCATCTGGCCCTACCACATCTGTACATCCCCCTGTGCCTTAGCCAAGAACTTTCGTCTGTGCCTGTTATCCTGGGCAATTCAGATGGTGCCACATAATTTCCTATAGTTTTGCTTTTTCGATAAGAGCATCTAAGACCCCTGTCCACACTGTCTACAAGTCTGTCATCAGCTTTAAGTAGATGGAAGTGTTTGTTAATTATACCACAGATGTTCTTATACTCTGTGCTGTAATCTGTTACAAATGTAACTTTTTCTTCCTGAGTGGATGGATTAGGGGATCTTAGCGATCCTTGCAAAAGTGCCTTCCTATCCAGTCTGTCTACCTGTGACTTTGCTTGCTTGACAGTATATTTGGGATAGCCCCTTTGCAGGAGTCTCTTCTCCAGATCTCTGCTTTGTGCCTGATAAGTGCTCTCATCCGTACAGTTTCTTTTTATTCTGATGAGTTCACCTTTGGCCACTGCCAGCGGAACTTGCTTTGGATGGCAACTCTTTGCATGAAGCAAAGTGTTTTTTGTAATTGGTTTCCGATAGGTACTTGTTCTAACTCTGCCATTTTCAGCAGCTGTTAATGTAAGGTCTAGAAAATTTATCTGACTAATGTTTGTCTCATGAGTAAATCTGAGACCTGTGCTATTATTATTCAATTTGAACATGAAGTCAGACATTTCTTCATCTGTACCCTGCCAGACAAGCAAGAGATCATCTATGTATCGCCTATAAAAGGCGATACATTGCTTATGATTATTTTCTTCTCCATAGATGTGGGACAGCTCCCACCAACCCATAAAAAGATTAGCGTATGAGGGCGCAAATTTGGCCCCCATTGCTGTCCCACACCTCTGGAGAAAAAAGTCCTCATTGAACCTGAAATAATTATGATTGAGAAGAAATAAGGTGACTCTCAGAATATACCTGATAAATGTTTCGTCAAAATGGGAAAATTCCTCTAGAAAGAAGGTTATGGCTTTTACACCTTCTCCATGTGGAATAGAAGAGTACAGAGCCGTGACATCAATTGTCAGCCACTTGAATTGGCTTTCCCAATTGAAGTCTTCCATGAGATTCAATAAATCTTTCGTATCTCTTATGTGGCTCTGTAAGCGGACCACAAATGGATAGAGGATTGCATCAAGCCATTGTGACAGATGTTCAAGGAGTGACCCTATGCCGCTCACAATAGGCCGTCCCTGAACATCCGTCAAGCTCTTGTGCACCTTTGGAAGATGGTGGAAGATGGGCACAACCGGATTCTTTACAAAAAGAAAATCATGTGTGTTTAAGTTCAGGTGCCCATCCTCCAGACCATCGTCCAAAAGTGATCTCAGTTCCTTTTGAAAGGGAACAGTGGGATCCCCTGTAAGCCTTGCATAGTTGTTGGTATCATTGAGTTGTCGCTCTGCCTCACTAATGTAAGCACTTCTGTCCTGAACTACCACCGATCCCCCCTTGTCCGCTGAGCGGATAATGAGGTTTTTGTTTTTCTGTAGCTCTAATAGAGCTTGTTTCTCTTTATGTGATAAATTCGCTTTGTGCTCACCTCTATCCGTCATATAAGACAGTTGTGTGAGATCTTGTTCTATCCTATTGTAAAAAGTTTCTAGGATGGAACCCCTAGATTGTATTGGATAGAATGTGGATTTATTCTTAAAGCCATTAAAGTTCTTAACCGTATGTGTGGGATTTTCTATTTCTCCTGTAGTTGCCAAGTTCTGTAGTGCGATAAGATCACAAGTTTCTGAGAAGTCCAGGTGCTGTGAGTTTTCAGGGCCATGCTGGAGTGAAGTTGTGATCCCAGGGTCCTCAACCCTCATCTCATTACTCCCATGAAAATGTTTTCTCAGGGTGAGATTTCTAATTAATCTGTTAACATCCAGCATGGTCCTGAAAAGATCAAAAGAACAAGAGGGGGCAAAATTTAAACCCAGACTGAGTACTTTCAATTGTGTGTGTGTCAAAGTAATTGAGGAGAGGTTGATAACATTATACTCTTTTATTGGTATTTCGTTGCTCTGTTTCCTCTTTTGGGATACCTGTTCTGTTTGTGCTGACCTATTCCAGTTTTGTCCTGAGCTTGGTGAAAAACCTGCTCAAATTCCCTGCGGTCTTCCCCCTCATTGGAAATATTGCTAGTTATCTGTTGACCGGTACTGCCCACATACTTTGATACTGTGCCACTTTTCTGTGTGTTATGTGAGTGGGGATTAGTTTTTGGATTGTTTTTGTTCTTTTTTGCTTGTGTTATTTCTGGGGCACTTTCCTGAAGTGTAACCTGCTTGTGTGTATTTTTTAATATCCCTTTGGGTGCAATCTCCTGCTCTTCCCCACTTGAAGCTCCCGTTTCTCCCCCTGACTCAAATTCACTGTCTGTGATTCTGCCTGGGCCTGTATAGGTACTGCTGGAATTAGAATTGATTCCTCTCCCTCTTCCTCTGTTCCTGCTCCGTGATCTCCCTCTTCTGCTATTTGACCTCCCACCTTGTCTCCTATTATTGTGATTCCATATATAAACTGATTGTGTATCATAATCAAGTTGATCTCTTTGATATTTTATGTGTTTGCGGTTGAGGATAATGTTTTTAGACTCTGTGAGTGCAGATCTTAAAATGCAATCAAATTTGGGATAATCTATCTCCATTCTTTTGCTATTCAATACTTGTTGCAACTCATCTATTTCTTGCCTAATGTTTACAAGCATTTTACTTTTGTAATTAATTAGCAAATTCATTAATCTTAATGAGCATTCTGTTAATACAAAGTTCCATTTGGTAATAAATTCTGAGTCCTGTGTTTCAAATGTAGGAAACTTACTTATCCTCAAACCCCTTGGTATGATGTTGAGTTTTATGTACTTTTCAAAAGTCCATATATCAAACTGTAATCTGTGTTCTCTAACAAGTAGTTGCTCCATTCTGTCAAATAATTCACTTAATGAGTATGTGGAAATGTCCAAAGAGAATACTGTATCAAAATCTTGGTCTCCATATCCCCTCTCAGCAGCCGGTAGTAGGGAGTAAAAGTTAACTACGGACCCCTCCATTTTGAAAATTAGCTCTTAATGTTGTGCTACACAGTAATGCTGCCAGATAGCATTAAATTAAATCATCAAACATCAAAGTAGTAGGTCTGTGTTGCTACAACAAAGGCATATAATTTTAAGTCCACACATATATGAACACTTTCTTTACGTGCTTACACTACCGTTCACTCTAAGCATAATGGTAGTACTGGTGAGAGTTCATCCACCCTGTAAATTTGTCTGTGGGTCAGGTAGTGCAATTCAGATTAAGGCTATACAGCAAATACGATATGTGTATAAGTGCTGGGGACCGAGCCCCATGCAGCGTGTAGCCGCTTGCAACTCACGATTACTGTCGTGGCCTTCGTTCTGATATAGCAGTCCTCCTGCCTCTTTCCTTCGGTCTCCCAACGTGCAGCTCCAGGGCTGTCTGAGACGTCTGTAGTGTCGGGAGTCCTCCGTGTCCTCGTGGTAGAGTGACGTCAGATCCTTGCGCCGGATGTCCGATACTGGCGCCGAAGTAGTTCCGTAGTGTAAGCACTGTTGCCTGTATCCCTTAGGAAGAAAGTTGCCGAGCTTGGTGACCCCGGATCCTGGCCATAGATACACAAGAATTGAAGAAAGAATTCGATCGGTGGGTCAAATGTGTAAGTAAAAACAGCTTTATTGGTAATCCATTAAAAAGTCCCTGGAGGGGTCCTGCAGCAGAAAAACATCGAGCACTGTGTACTCAAGCTGACATGTTTCGGCTGTGTGCCGTAATCATAGCTTGATTGAGTGCATCAGTGCTAACAATTTAAAAGACAATGTTAGTTCCAATTGGCTAAAACCTAATTACACATTTGCAATGCTAGAACTCGAGTGCTGTGTTAACTAATACCCTACCTGATTATTTGTTTGTGCTGATGGGCAACTGTTATCCTTTGTTGAAAAATTACATACTTGTGTTTGCATGTTAGTGTAGACTCGGGAGATTATTAGAAGGTGTTATATGAAGATTTAGAATCTAATAAGCTATTAGACCCTTGTTAAAATATATGAAATGAATTAAACATCCCAATTTTGCGATGTTTCTAAGCATTCTGTTTGGCACATTATTTCCATTTATGTGAAGGTTATGTACCTATGTTATAACTTTAACTGATTGTAGAATGTACCTATATTAAATTAAATCATGAAGTTTTAGTCTTCCTGCTTAGAGGACCTCTAATAAGTTTCACTGGACTGGTGACTTATTATACATTAAACTTACTGATTAATGTCTTTATGCAAATGCATAGTAGAGACCCTTCATATCCTTATCTAATGATTTATTCTGTTACTGCTGAGGTACATGAAAGTGTATGTGTAACGCAGATCTATCTGAACTTTTAATCTAACAATCAAAGACTTCCCAAGAATTTGATGTAAAATTTTAGGGAATTTAAAAGTCTAAGTTACTTAGTATTTGCTTTATGGTGAAGTGTGAATAAGAGTGAAACCCTACAGTACTGTTTATTAATTTGTTACTATTGCCAATAGTTTATTAGATCATATTCGGAGTTCAACCCCCTTGGCACTCTTGTTTGGAGTTTAAAGATCCAATACATCTCTTTTTTTCCCAAAATTAGATTTCTGTCCCCACCTCTTAAAGGGGTTTTGATTCTTTCAATGGCTTGCCATCTCAGAGTGGCACTGTTTTTATTATGTGTATCTTTGAAATGTCTGACCAATGGGGTGGTTGCCTCTCCCAATTTGATGGTAGACAGGTGATTGCGTATTCGGACATTCACCTCAGTTGAGGTGAGTCCTACATATTGCAACTTGCATTCTACACAGGATAAAACATATATGACATAGGAGGATGTACAGTTTAGGCAGGAGGTTATTTTGAACACTTCACCTGTGACTTCTGAACGAAATTCATTCGAGATAATTGCTTTCTCACACGGTTTGCATCTGGCCCTACCACATCTGTACATCCCCCTGTGCCTTAGCCAAGAACTTTCGTCTGTGCCTGTTATCCTGGGCAATTCAGATGGTGCCACATAATTTCCTATAGTTTTGCTTTTTCGATAAGAGCATCTAAGACCCCTGTCCACACTGTCTGCAAGTCTGTCATCAGCTTTAAGTAGATGGAAGTGTTTGTTAATTATACCACAGATGTTCTTATACTCTGTGCTGTAATCTGTTACAAATGTAACTTTTTCTTCCTGAGTGGATGGATTAGGGGATCTTAGCGATCCTTGCAAAAGTGCCTTCCTATCCAGTCTGTCTACCTGTGACTTTGCTTGCTTGACAGTATATTTGGGATAGCCCCTTTGCAGGAGTCTCTTCTCCAGATCTCTGCTTTGTGCCTGATAAGTGCTCTCATCCGTACAGTTTCTTTTTATTCTGATGAGTTCACCTTTGGCCACTGCCAGCGGAACTTGCTTTGGATGGCAACTCTTTGCATGAAGCAAAGTGTTTTTTGTAATTGGTTTCCGATAGGTACTTGTTCTAACTCTGCCATTTTCAGCAGCTGTTAATGTAAGGTCTAGAAAATTTATCTGACTAATGTTTGTCTCATGAGTAAATCTGAGACCTGTGCTATTATTATTCAATTTGAACATGAAGTCAGACATTTCTTCATCTGTACCCTGCCAGACAAGCAAGAGATCATCTATGTATCGCCTATAAAAGGCGATACATTGCTTATGATTATTTTCTTCTCCATAGATGTGGGACAGCTCCCACCAACCCATAAAAAGATTAGCGTATGAGGGCGCAAATTTGGCCCCCATTGCTGTCCCACACCTCTGGAGAAAAAAGTCCTCATTGAACCTGAAATAATTATGATTGAGAAGAAATAAGGTGACTCTCAGAATATACCTGATAAATGTTTCGTCAAAATGGGAAAATTCCTCTAGAAAGAAGGTTATGGCTTTTACACCTTCTCCATGTGGAATAGAAGAGTACAGAGCCGTGACATCAATTGTCAGCCACTTGAATTGGCTTTCCCAATTGAAGTCTTCCATGAGATTCAATAAATCTTTCGTATCTCTTATGTGGCTCTGTAAGCGGACCACAAATGGATAGAGGATTGCATCAAGCCATTGTGACAGATGTTCAAGGAGTGACCCTATGCCGCTCACAATAGGCCGTCCCTGAACATCCGTATACACACACACACACACACATATATATATATATATATATATACACACACATATAAACACATACACACACACATACATATATACAGTACATACATACACACACATACAGTGGATATAAAAAGTCTACACACCCCTGTTAAAATGTCAGGTTTCTGTGATGTAAAAAAATGAGAAAAAGAAATAATTTCAGTACTTTTTCCACCTTTAATGTGACCGCTAAACTGTACAACTCAATTGAAAAACAAACTGAAATCTTTTAGGTAAAGGGAAATAAAAAACAAAAATAATGTGGTTGCTTAAGTGTGAACACCCTTAAACTAATACTTTATTGAAGCACCTTTTGATTTTATCACAGCACTCAGTCTTTTTGGGAATGAGTTTTTCAGCATGGCACATCTTGACTTGACAAGATTTGCCCACTCTTCTTTGCTATATCTGTCAGAATGCGAGGGCATCTCCTGTGCACAGCTCTCTTCAGATTACCCCACAGATTTTCAATCAGATTCAGGTCTGGGCCATCTCAAAACTTTAATCTTTTTCATGTTCAGCTTTCTAGCAGAAGCCTGAAGGTTTTGTGCCAATATTGTCTGGTATTTGGAACTGTTCATTATTCCCTCTATCTTGACTAAGGCCCCAGTTCCAGCTGAGGAAAAACAGCCCCAAAGCATGATGCTGACACCACCATGCTTCACTGTGGGTATGGTGTTCTTTTGGTAATGTGCAGTGTTGTTTTTGTGCCAAACATATCTTTTGGAATTATGGCCAAAAAGTTCAACTTTGGTTTCATCAGACCAGAACACCTTTTGCAACAGGCTTTTGGGAAACTTCAGATGTGTTTTTGCAAAATTCAGCTGGGCTTGGATGATTTTTTTGTAAGAAAAGGCTTCCGTCTTGCCACTCTACCCCATAGCCCAGACAAATGAAGAATACGGGCGATTGTTGTCACATGTACCACACAGCCAGTACTTGCCAGATATTCCTGCAGCTCCCTTAATGTTGCTGTAGGCCTCTTGGCAGCCTCCCAGACCAGTTTTCTTCTTGTCTTTTCATCAATTTAGGAGGGACATCCAGTTCTTGGTAATGTCACTGTTGTACCATGTTTTCTCCACTTGATGATGATTATTGTCTTCACTGTGTTCCATGGTATATATAATGCCTTGGAAATTCTTTTGTACCCTTCTCCTGACTGATACCTTTTAACAATGAGATCACTCTGATGCTTTAGAAGCTCTCTGCGGACCATGGCTTTTACTGTAGGATGCGACTAACAAAATGTCAGGAAAGACTAACTAGAGCAGCTGAACTTTATTTGGGGTTAATCAGAGGCACTTTAAATTATAACAGGTGTGTACTGACTCATATTTAACATGATTTTCAATGTGATTGCTTAACCCCTTAATGACCGAGGACGTGCAGGGTACGTCCTCAAAAAAAAGGCAGTTAATGCCTGAGGACGTACCCTGCACGTCCTCTGTGTGGAAAGCAGCTGGAAGCGATCCTGATCGCTTCCAGCTGCTTTCCGGTTATTGCAGTGATGCCTCGATATGGAGGCATCCTGCAATAACCTTACATGGCCTTCCGGTGCAGAGAGAGCCACTCTGTGGCCCTCTCTGCACCGGACATCGATGGCCGGTATCGTTGGTGGGTGGGAGCCGGCTTGGGAGGCGGGTGGGCGGCCATCGGTGTGTGCTGCTTAGTCAAGGGGGTCGGGATCGGGGGCGGGAATGTTAGGGGGCGCGCGCGGGCGCGCGCGCGTGCACGGAGGGTGGCGGGCGGGCGCGTGCACGGGCGGGAGCGGGTGGGAACCGCTACACTACGGCAAAGAAATGCCCAAATCTTTAATAAGAAATGCCCAAATCTCACAAAAAGAGATCGTGGAGGGGTGGGGGGTTGGTTTGGTGTGGGGGGAAGCTACACTACAGAAAAAATTAGTAAAAATAAAAAAAAAAGCATGTTTTCTTCTAAACTGGGTACTGGCAGACAGCTGCCAGTACCCAAGATGGCGCAGATTAAGTTAGAGTGGGAGGGTTATAGAGCTGTTTGGGGGGGATCAGTGAGGTTAGGGGCTAAGGGGGGATAGTACACAGCAGCATATGTAAATATGCTTTTTTTAAAACACACAAAAAAAACCAAATATAGCTTTTATTTTAGTACTGGCAGACTTTCTGCCAGTACTTAAGATGGCGGGGACAATTGTGGGGTGGGGGAGGGAAGAGAGCTGTTTGGGAGGGATCAGGGGGTCTGATGTTTCAGGTGGGAGGCTGAGCTCTACTCTAAATGTGATATTAACCCTGCAAGCTCCCTACAAGCTACCTAATTAACCCCTTCACTGCTAGCTATAATACACGTGTGATGCGCAGCGGCATTTAGCGGCCTTCTAAATACCAAAAAGCAACGCCAAAGCCATATATGTCTGCTATTTCTGAACAAAGGGGATCCCAGAGAAGCATTTACAACCATTTGTGCCATAACTGCACAAGCTGTTTGTAAATGATTTCAGTGAGAAACCTAAAATTGTGAAAAATGTTACGTTTTTTTTAATTTGATCGCATTTGGCGGTGAAATGGTGGCATGAAATATACCAAAATGGGCCTAGATCAATACTTGGGGTTGTCTACTACACTACACTAAAGCTAAAATTACCCCAAAAAGCTCCCTACATGCTCCCTAATTAACCCCTTCACTGCTGGGCATAATACACGTGTGGTGCGCAGTGGCATTTAGTGGCATTCTAATTACCAAAAAGCAACACCAAAGCCATATAAGTCTGCTATTTCTGAACAAAGGGGATCCCAGAGAACAATTTACAACCATTTGTGCCATAATTGCACAAGCTGTTTGTAAATAATTTCAGTGAGAAACCTAAAGTTTGTGAAAAAATTTGTGAAAAAGTGAACAATTTTTTTTATTTGATCGCATTTGGCGGTGAAATGGTGGCATGAAATATACAAAAATGGGCCTAGATCAATACTTTGGGATGTCTACTAAAAAAATATATATATATGTCAATAGATATTCAGAGATTCTTGAAAGATATTAGTGTTCTAATGTAACTAGCGCTAATTTTGAAAAAAAAATGGTTTGGAAATAGCAAAGTGCTATTTGTATTTATTGCCCTATAACTTGCAAAAAAAGTAAAGAACATGTAAACATTGGGTATTTCTAAACTCAGGACAAAATTTAGAAACTATTTAGCATGGGTGTTTTTTGGTGGTTGTAGATATGTAACAGATTTTGGGGGTCAAAGTTAGAAAAAGTGTGTTTTTTTCCATTTTTCCTCATATTTTATAATTTTTTTTATAGTAAATTATAAGATATGATGAAAATAATGGTATCTTTAGAAAGTCCATTTAATGGCGAGAAAAACGGTATATAATATGTGTGGGTACAGTAAATGAGCAAGAGGAAAATTACAGCTAAACACAAACACCGCAAAAATGTAAAAATAGCCTTGGTCCCAAACGGACAGAAAATGGAAAAGTGCTGTGGTCATTAAGGGGTTAAAGGGACATGAAAGCCATATTTTTTCTTTCATGATTTAGAAAGAGCATGCAATTTTAAACAACTTTCTAATTTACTTCTATTATCTAATTTGCTTCATTCTCTTGATATACTTTGCTGAAAAACACAATTTATGCTTACCTGATAAATTTATTTCTCTTGTGGTGTATCCAGTCCACGGATCATCCATTACTTGTGGGATATTCTCATTCCCAACAGGAAGTTGCAAGAGGACACCCACAGCAGAGCTGTAATATAGCTCCTCCCCTAACTGTCATAGCCAGTCATTCGACCGAAAACAAGCCGAGAAAGGAGGAACCATAGGGTGCAGTGGTTACTGTAGTTTAAATTTAAAAATTACCTGCCTTAAAATGACAGGGCGGGCCGTGGACTGGATACACCACAAGAGAAATAAATTTATCAGGTAAGCATAAATTGTGTTTTCTCTTGTAAGGTGTATCCAGTCCACGGATCATCCATTACTTGTGGGATACCAATACCAAAGCTAAAGTACACGGATGAAGGGAGGGACAAGGCAGGTACTTAAATGGAAGGAACCACTGCCTGTAAAACCTTTCTCCCAAATATAGCCTCCGAAGAAGCAAAAGTATCAAATTTGTAAAATTTTGAAAAAGTATGAAGCGAAGACCAAGTCGCCGCCTTGCAAATCTGTTCAACAGAAGCCTCATTTTTAAAGGCCCAAGTGGAAAGCCACAGCTCTAGTGGAATGAGCTGTAATCCTTTCAGGAGGCTGCTGTCCAGCAGTCTCATAGGCTAAGCGGATTATGCTTCTTAGCCAAAAAGAAAGAGAGGTTGCCGAAGCCTTTTGACCTCTCCTCTGTCCAGAGTAGACAACAAACAAAGCAGATGTTTGACGAAAATCTTTAGTAGCTTGTAAGTAAAACTTTAAAGCACGGACCACGTCCAGATTGTGTAATAGACGTTCCTTCTTCGAAGAAGGATTAGAACAACAATCTCTTGATTGATATTCTTGTTAGATACCACCTTAGGTAAGAACCCAGGTTTGGTACGCAGGACTACCTTATCCGTATGAAAAATCAGATAAGGAGAATCACATTATAAGGCAGATAGCTCAGAGACTCTACGAGCCGAGGAAATAGCTACCAAAAACAGAACTTTCCAAGATAAAAGTTTGATATCTATGGAATGAAGAGGTTCAAACGTAACTCCTTGAAGAACCTTAAGAACCAAATTTAAGCTCCATGGTGGAGCAACAGGTTTAAACACAGGCTTGATTCTAACTAAAGCCTGACAAAATGCCTGAACGTCTGGAACATCTGCCAGACGCTTGTGCAAAAGAATAGACAGAGCAGAAATCTGTCCCTTTAAGGAACTAGCTGACAATCCTTTTTCCAAACCTTCTTGGAGAAAAGATAATATCCTGGGAATCCTGACCTTACTCCATGAGTAACCCTTGGATTCACACCAATAAAGATATTTACGCCATATCCTATGTTAAATTTTCCTGGTGACAGGCTTTCGTGCCTGTATTAAGGTATCAATAACTGACTCGGAGAAGCCACGCTTTGATAAAATCAAGCGTTCAATCTCCAGGCAGTCAGCCTCAGAGAAATTAGATTTGGATGGTTGAAAGGACCCTGAAGTAGAAGGTCCTGTCTCAGAGGCAGAGACCATGGTGGAAAGGATGACATGTCCACTAGATCTGTATACCAAGTCCTGCGTGGCCACGCAGGTGCTATCAGAAACACTGATGCTCTCTCCTGCTTGATCTTGGCAATCAGTCGAGGGAGCAGAGGAAACGGTGGAAACACATAAGCCAGGTTGAAAGACCAGGGCGCTGCTAGAGCATCTATCAGTGTCGCCTTGGGATCCCTGGACCTGGATCCGTAACACGGAAGCTTGGCGTTCTGGCGAGATGCCATGAGATCCAGTTCTGGTTTGCCCCAACTATGAATCAGTTGTGCAAAAACCTCCGGATGGAGTTACCACTCTCCCGGATGAAAAGTCTGACGACTTAGAAAATCCGCCTCCCAGTTCTCTACACCTGGGATATGGATAGCTGATAGGTGGCAAGAGTGAATCTCTGCCCAGCGAATTATTTTTGAAACTTCTAACATCGCTAGGGAACTTCTTGTTCCCCCTTGATGGTTGATGTAAGCTACAGTCGTGATGTTGTCCGACTGAAATCTGATGTACCTCAGAGTTGCTAACTGAGGCCAAGCCTGAAGAGCATTGAATATCGCTCTTAGTTCCAGAATATTTATTGGAAGGAGAGACTCCTCCTGAGTCCACGATCCCTGAGCCTTCAGGGAATTCCAGACTGCACCCCAACCTAGAAGGCTGGCATCTGTTGTTACAATTGTCCAATCTGGCCTGCGAAAGGTCATACCTTTGGACAGATGGACCCGAGATAGCTACCAGAGAAGAGAACCCCTGGTCTCTTGGTCCAGATTCAGTTGAGGGGACAAATCTGTGTAATCCCCGTTCCACTGACTGAGCATGCATAGTTGCAGCGGTCTGAGATGTAAGCGTGCAAACGGCACTATGTCCATTGCCGCTACCATTAAGCCGATTACTTCCATACACTGAGCCACCGAAGGGTGCGGAATGGAATGAAGAACCCGGCAGGAATTTAGAAGCTTTGATAACCTGGACTCCGTCAGGTAAATTTTCATTTCTACAGAATCTATCAGAGTCCCTAGAAAGGAAACTCTTGTGAGTGGGGATAGAGAACTCTTTTCCTCGTTCACTTTCCACCCATGCGACCTCAGAAATGTCAGTACTACGTCCGTATGAGACTTGGCAATTTGGAAGTTTGACGCCTGTATCAGGATGTCGTCTAAATAAGGGGCTACTGCTATGCCCCGCAGCCTTAGGACCGCCAGAAGCGACCCTAGAACCTTTGTAAAGATTCTTGGGGCTGTAGCTAATCCAAAGGGAAGAGCTACAAACTGGTAATGCCTGTCTAGAAAGGAAAACCTGAGAAACCGATGATGATCTTTGTGTATCGGAATGGGAAGATAAGCATCCTTTAGATCCACTGTAGTCATATATTGACCCTCCTGGATCATTGGTAGGATGGTACGAATAGTTTCCATCTTGAATGATGGAACTTTGAGGAATTTGTTTAAGATCTTTAGATCCAAAATTGGTCTGAAGGTTCCCTCTTTTTTGGGAACCACAGACAGATTTGAGTAAAAACCCTGTCCCTGTTCCTCCTTTGGAACTGGATGGATCACTCCCATAACTAGGAGGTCTCGTACACAGTGTAAGAATGCCTCTCTCTTTATCTGGTTTGCAGATAATTGTGAAAGGTGAAATCTCCCTTTTGGGGGGGAAGCTTTGAAGTCCAGGAGATATCCCTGGGATATAATTTCCAACGCCCAGGGATCCTGAACATCTCTTGCCCACGCCTGGGCGAAGAGTGAAAGTCGGCCCCCTACTAGATCCGTTACCGGATAGGGGGCCGTTCCTTCATGCTGTCTTAGAGGCAGCAGCAGGCTTTTTGGCCTGCTTACTTTTTTTCCAGGTCTGGTTTGGTCTCCAGACCTTCTTGGATTGAGCAAAAGTTCCTTCTTGTTTAGCATTAGAGGAAGTTGATGCCGCACCTGCCTTGAAGTTTCGAAAAGGCACGAAAATTAGACTGTTTGGCCCTAGATTTGGACCTGTCCTGAGGAAGGGCATGACCTTTTCCTCCAGTGATATCAGCAATAATCTCCTTCAAACCAGGCCAGAATAGGGTCTGCCCCTTGAAGGGAATGTTAAGTAGCTTAGATTTTGAAGTCACGTCAGCTGACCATGATCTAAGCCATAGCGCTCTTGTATAGCAAAACCAGAATTCTTAGCCGTTAGTTTAGTCAAATGAACAATGGCATCAGAATAAAAGAATTGGCTAGCTTAAGTGCTCTAAGTTTGCCAAGTATGTCATCCAATGGAGTCGCTACCTGTAAAGCCTCTTCCAGAGACTCAAACCAGTACGCCGCAGCAGCAGTGACAGGGGCAATGCATGCAAGGGGCTGTAGGATAAAACCTTGTTGAATAAATATTTTCTTAAGGTAACCTCTAATTTTTTATCCATTGGATCTAAAAAATAAATAAAAAAAAAGCACAACTGTCCTCGACAGGGATAGTAGTACGCTTTACTAGAGTAGAAACTGCTCCCTCCACCTTAGGGACTGCCTGCCATAAGTCCCGTGTGGTTGCATCTATTGGAAACATTTTTCTAAAAATAGGAGGGGAAGAGAACGGCACACCTGGTCTATCCCATTCCTTATTAATAATTTCTGTAAACCTTTTAGGTATTTGGAAAAACATCAGTACACACCGGCACTGCAAAGTATTTATCCAGTCTACAAAATTTCTCTGGCACTGCAATGGTATCAGTGTCATTCAGAGCAGCTAAAACCTCCCTAAGCAACACGCGGAGGTGTTCAAGCTTAAATTTAAATGTAGAAATATTAGAATCAGGTATCTTTCC
>NW_026512007.1:40000-47451 GCF_027579735.1 Bombina bombina
CTGAAAAAAAACTCCCTACCGGTTTAGGAAAACATAATTTATGCTTACCTGATAAATTCCTTTCTCCTGTAGTGTGGTCAGTCCACGGGTCATCATTACTTCTGGGATATTAACTCCTCCCCAACAGGAAGTGCAAGAGGATCACCCAGCAGAGCCGCTACATAGCTCCTCCCCTCTACGTCACACCCAGTCATTCGACCAAGAACCAACGAGAAAGGAGAAGCTAAAGGGTGCAGTGGTGACTGGAGTATAATTTAAAAATTTAGACCTGCCATAAAAAACAGGGCGGGCCGTGGACTGACCACACTACAGGAGAAAGGAATTTATCAGGTAAGCATAAATTATGTTTTCTCCTGTTAAGTGTGGTCAGTCCACGGGTCATCATTACTTCTGGGATACCAATACCAAAGCAAAAGTACACGGATGACGGGAGGGACAGGCAGGATCTTTATACAGAAGGAACCACTGCCTGAAGAACCTTTCTCCCAAAAATAGCCTCCGAAGAAGCAAAAGTGTCAAATTTGTAAAATTTGGAAAAAGTATGAAGCGAAGACCAAGTTGCAGCCTTGCAAATCTGTTCAACAGAGGCCTCATTCTTAAAGGCCCAAGTGGAAGCCACAGCTCTAGTGGAGTGAGCTGTAATTCTTTCAGGAGGCTGCTGTCCAGCAGTCTCATAAGCTAAACGTATTATGCTACGAAGCCAAAAAGAGAGAGAGGTAGCAGAAGCTTTTTGACCTCTCCTCTGACCAGAATAAACGACAAACAGGGAAGACGTTTGTCGAAAGTCTTTAGTTGCCTGTAAATAGAATTTTAGGGCACGAACTACATCCAGATTGTGCAGAAGACGTTCCTTCTTTGAAGAAGGATTTGGACACAAGGATGGAACAACAATCTCTTGATTGATATTCCTGTTAGTGACTACCTTAGGTAAGAACCCAGGTTTAGTACGCAGAACTACCTTATCCGAGTGAAAAATCAGATAAGGAGAATCACAATGTAAGGCTGATAACTCAGAGACTCTACGAGCCGAGGAAATAGCCATTAAGAACAGAACTTTCCAAGATAACAACTTTATATCAATGGAATGGAGGGGTTCAAACGGAACGCCCTGTAAAACGTTAAGAACAAGGTTTAAACTCCATGGTGGAGCAACAGTTTTAAACACAGGCTTAATCCTGGCCAAAGCCTGACAAAAAGCCTGAACGTCTGGAACTTCTGACAGACGTTTGTGTAACAGAATGGACAGAGCTGAGATCTGTCCCTTTAAGGAACTAGCGGATAAACCCTTTTCTAAACCTTCTTGTAGAAAAGACAATATCCTAGGACTCCTAACCTTACTCTAAGAGTAACCTTTGGATTCACACCAATATAGGTATTTACGCCATATCTTATGGTAAATCTTTCTGGTAACAGGCTTCCTAGCCTGTATTAAGGTATCAATTACCGACTCAGAAAATCCACGTTTTGATAAAATCAAGCGTTCAATTTCCAGGCAGTCAGCTTCAGAGAAATTAGATTTTGATGTTTGAAGGGACCCTGAACCAGAAGGTCCTGTCTCAGAGGCAGAGACCAAGGTGGACAGGATGACATGTCCACTAGATCTGCATACCAGGTCCTGCGTGGCCACGCAGGCGCTATTAGAATCACTGATGCTTTCTCCTGTTTGATCCTGGCAATCAATCGAGGAAGCATCGGGAAGGGTGGGAACACATAAGCCTTCCCGAAGGTCCAAGGTGCTGTCAAAGCATCCACCAGGGCCGCTCCCGGATCCCTGGATCTGGACCCGTAACAAGGAAGCTTGGCGTTCTGTCGAGACGCCATGAGATCTATTTCTGGTTTGCCCCAACGTCAAAGTATTTGGGCAAAGACTTCCGGATGAAGTTCCCACTCCCCCGGATGAAAAGTCTGACGACTTAGGAAATCCGCCTCCCAGTTCTCCACTCCCGGAATGTGGATTGCTGATAGGTGGCAAGAGTGAGACTCTGCCCAGCGAATTATCTTTGATACTTCCATCATCGCTAGGGAGCTTCTTGTCCCTCCTTGATGGTTGATGTAAGCTACAGTCGTGATGTTGTCCGACTGAAACCTGATGAACCCCCGCGTTGTTAACTGGGGCCAAGCCAGAAGGGCATTGAGAACTGCTCTCAATTCCAGAATGTTTATTGGCAGGAGACTCTCCTCCTGAGTCCAAGATCCCTGAGCCTTCAGGGAATTCCAGACAGCGCCCCAACCTAGCAGGCTGGCGTCTGTTGTTACAATCGTCCAATCTGGCCTGCTGAAAGGCATCCCCCTGGACAGATGTGCTCGAGAAAGCCACCATAGAAGAGAATTTCTGGTCTCTTGATCCAGATTAAGAGTAGGGGACAAATCTGAGTAATCCCCATTCCACTGACTTAGCATGCACAATTGCAGCGGTCTGAGGTGTAGGCGTGCAAAAGGTACTATGTCCATTGCCGCTACCATTAAGCCGATCACCTCCATGCATTGAGCCACTGACGGGTGTTGAATGGAATGAAGGACACGGCAAGCGCTTTGAAGCTTTGTTAACCTGTCTTCTGTCAGGTAGATCTTCATTTCTACAGAGTCTATAAGAGTCCCCAAGAAGGGAACTCTTGTGAGTGGAAAAAGAGAACTCTTCGTGTACCTTCCACCCATGCGACCTTAGAAATGCCAGTACTAACTCTGTATGAGACTTGGCAGTTTGAAAGCTTGAAGCTTGTATCAGAATGTCGTCTAGGTAAGGAGCTACCGAAATTCCTCGCGGTCTTAGCACCGCCAGAAGAGCCCCCAGAACCTTTGTGAAGATTCTTGGAGCCGTAGCCAACCCGAATGGAAGAGCTACAAACTGGTAATGCCTGTCTAGGAAGGCAAACCTTAGGTACCGGTGATGATCTCTGTGAATCGGTATGTGAAGGTAAGCATCCTTTAAATCCACTGTGGTCATGTACTGACCCTTTTGGATCATGGGTAGAATTGTCCGAATAGTTTCCATTTTGAACGATGGAACTCTTAGGAATTTGTTTAGGATCTTTAAATCCAAGATTGGTCTGAAGGTTCCTTCTTTCTTGGGAACCACAAACAGATTTGAGTAAAATCCCTGTCCGTGTTCCGACCGCGGAACCGGATGGATCACTCCCATTAGTAACAGATCTTGTACGCAGCGTAGAAACGCCTCCTTCTTTATTTGGTTTGTTGACAACCTTGACAGATGGAATCTCCCCTTTGGGGGAGAGGATTTGAAGTCCAGAAGATATCCCTGAGATATGATCTCTAGCGCCCAGGGATCCTGGACATCTCTTGCCCAAGCCTGGGCGAAGAGAGAAAGTCTGCCCCCCACTAGATCCGTTCCCGGATCGGGGGCCCTCAATTCATGCTGTCTTAGGGGCAGCAGCAGGTTTTCTGGCCTGCTTGCCCTTGTTCCAGGACTGGTTAGGTCTCCAGCCTTGTCTGTAACGAGCAACAGCTCCTTCCTGTTTTGGTGCAGAGGAAGTTGATGCTGCTCCTGCCTTGAAATTACGAAAGGAACGAAAATTAGACTGTCTAGCCCTAGGTTTGGCTCTTTCTTGAGGCAGGGCATGGCCTTTACCTCCTGTAATGTCAGCGATAATTTCTTTCAAACCGGGCCCGAATAAGGTCTGCCCTTTGAAAGGTATGTTAAGTAACTTAGATTTAGAAGTAACGTCAGCTGACCACGATTTTAGCCACAGTGCTCTGCGTGCCTGAATGGCGAAACCGGAATTCTTAGCCGTAAGTTTAGTTAAATGTACTACGGCATCTGAAACAAATGAATTAGCTAGCTTAAGTGTTTTAAGCCTGTTTGAAATTTCTTCGATAGTAATTGAGTCAAGAGTCTCTTCCAGGGACTCGGACCAAAAAGCGGCCGCGGCCGTGACAGACGCAATACATGCAAGGGGTGCAATATAAAACCTTGTTGAACAAACATTTTCTTAAGGTAACCCTCTAATTTTTTATCCATTGGATCTGAAAAGGCACAGCTATCCTCCACCGGGATAGTGGTACGTTTAGCCAGAGTAGAAACCGCTCCCTCCACCTTAGGGATCGTCTGCCATAAGTCCCGTGTGGTGGCGTCTATTGGGAACATCTTTCTAAATACAGGAGGGGGGGAAAAGGGTACACCGGGCCTATCCCACTCCTTAGTAATTATCTCTGTAAGCCTCTTAGGTATAGAAAATACGTCAGTACTCGCCGGTACCGCATAGTATCTATCCAGCCTACATAATTTCTCTGGGATTGCAACGGTGTTACAATCATTCAGAGCTGCTAATACCTCCCCTAGCAGAACGCGGAGGTTTTCAAGCTTAAACTTAAAATTAGAAATGTCTGAGTCCACTCTATTGGGATCAGAACCGTCACCTGCAGATTGAAGCTCTCCGTCCTCATGTTCCGCATACTGTGACCCAGTATCTGAAATGGCCCTGGTATTATCAGCGCACTCTGTTCTCATCCCAGAGTGGTCACGCTTCCCTCTAAGTTCTGGTAATTTAGACAAAACTTCAGTCATAACATTAGCCATGTCCTGCAATGTGATTTGTAATGGCCGCCCTGAAGTACTCGGCGTTACCATATCACGCACCTCCCGAGCGGGAGATGCAGGTACTGACACGTGAGGGGAGTTAGGCGGCATAACTTTCCTCTCGTTGTCTGGTGAATGATGTTCAATTTGTACAGATTGACTTTTATTTAAAGTAGCATCAATGCAATTAGTACATAAATTTCTATTGGGCTCCACTTTGGGTTTAGCACATATAGCACATAGATATTCCTCTGAGTCAGACATGTTAAACACACTAGCAAATAAACCAGCAACTTGGAAATACTTTTCAATTTAATTTTCAATAGTATGAAAAAACGTACTGTGCCTTTAAGAAGCACAGAAAGTTATGACAGTTGAGTAACAATGAAACTGATAAACTATAATCAAATTCTTTCCGGTAAAAATACAAATTTAGCAAAGGATTGCCCCCATTAGCAATGGATAACTAACCCTTAAATAGCAGAAAAAATATACAGAATATAACGTTTTTTATCACAGTCAAGCACTATCTCACAGGTCTGCTGTGAGTGATTACCTCCCTCAAAATAACTTTTGAAGACCCTTGAGCTCTGTAGAGACGAACCGGATCATGCAGGGAAGAAAAACAGACTTGTGACTGAATTCCTGATGCGTAGTAAAAGCGCCAAATTAAGCCCCTCCCCCTCACACACAACAGTGAGGGAGATCAGTAAACTGTCATAAACTAAATAAAATGCCCGCCAAGTGGATAATTAGTGCCCAACACAATTTTTCACCCAGTACCTCAGAAAATTAAACGATTTAACATGCCAGCAAAACGTTTAACCTCAAATAAATAAATTGTCACAGAAACCTATTGCTAGCCGTTCTCACTGCAATATAGGCTAAGGTTTATTCATACAGTATCATTCTAGTGAAGTGCCATTCCCCAGAATACTGAAGTGAAAATATACATACATGACAGCCTGATACCAGTTGCTACTACTGCATTTAAGGCTGAACTTACTTTATATAGGTATTTGCAGTATTTTCTAGTCAATTCCATTCTCAGAAAATAATATGCTGCTACATACCTTTTTGCAGGTGAACCTGCCCGCTGTCCCCTGATCTGAAGTATACCTCACCCCTCAGATGGCCGAGAACAGCAACATGATCTTAACTACTCCGGTTAAAATCATATAGAAACTCAGGTAGATTCTTCTTCAAATTCTCCCTGAGAATGAACAACACACTCCGGTGCTGTTTCAAAATAACAAACTTTTGATTGAAGTCATAAAAACTAAGAAAAAACACCACAGTCCTCTCACACATCCTATCTATTAGTTGGGTGCAAGAGAATGACTGGGTGTGACGTAGAGGGGAGGAGCTATGTAGCGGCTCTGCTGGGTGATCCTCTTGCACTTCCTGTTGGGGAGGAGTTAATATCCCAGAAGTAATGATGACCCGTGGACTGACCACACTTAACAGGAGAAATGGGCAACCAGTACCCTTGGATCGCAAGGTAATCCATGTAGACGGGCCTAACGACCTGACCCACACACTGGAAAAGATAAATGTTCAAATTCCTGACCCTAGACAGTCAAAAAGATTAACTGACCCCAGACCTCCTACCCTCAAGCCAGAAGGGCTAGATCTGCAATAAGATTGATGGATTGTACCCGAGAGTCTAAAGACCATGGTATGACAAGGGACAGTTCTTATCTTGATAAGATGACAGTCTCCAGAGATCCTTGCAGGATCGGTCTCCCGACATCCTTGAAATGGAACAACAAAGGGAGCCTTGCAGCTCCTGGTAGAAAGGCAGGGTGGCCACTGCACTCCACGTACTAGAGCAAACGAAAAACTGAGAAAAGGAAGGACATGCCCACTTCCAGAACAAAATGACCCAACCCAAGACAGGAGGGAAGGAAACATCGCCACCGCAAAAGGAATGCGACTAGGCTACAAGAGCCGTCAACCGGCAGATACTGCAAGTGAAGACACAAATCGTCCACTACCCCGATACCAGGCCTCTGGAAGTCAATCACCTCTCCAGACTCCAAAGGAATGGAAACCTATGGTTTCCAAGTCCCCAGGAACCACAATGACGTCTGAAAAGTCGGTCACGCATCCCAAGCAATATTGCCAGAAAAAAACAACTTATATCGGAGCTCACAACCTTCCTACCAGAAGCGTTGGATCTATGCCGCAGGCCCCACACTTAGTATCCGAGCCCGGAGTCCATAACACTAGGCCTTGAAAGATATTTTTTAGAATCTGACAGGATAATCAGCACCACGAGGGTGACATGAACCCAAGAAACAGTAGACAGCGTCTGACCATAACCTGTCTGGTACAAGAACACTCCAGTACCTGTCTAAGGTCCAAGAAAGATCGACCCCATAATATGAACTAGAAAAACATAACCTCGGTCTAAAACAAAGTGCGCAACTTCTGAGGAAGTGCCCATGCGACCACAAAATCGCAAGTATCAGTTCCAGAGACAGAACTTCCCAGAACGGAAGTTATATCAGACATGAGCTTATACAAAACAAATCAAATACATCCTATCCGGATCTAAAATAAAAGTAAGGCAGCACCCGCGGGTGAACGTCCAAGGAAAAAAGGTACGCCAACCGGACCAGCCAATCAGAGGCCCCCTTCACCCAAGCTCAGAACTGGAACCGATACATAAAAGAAAGAAAGAAAAAAATGGAGACGTCAAGGAGATTAGCTTCATCCCCAAGGTTGGGGCCCCTGAAGCCTCAGAGGCCCACGCTTCCCCACAAGGCCAAACTGAATCAGGCGATCCCACGCCCAACGGGCCCTGGTTGACAGAACACTGACAGTATCTTAAAAAGATTTCACTTGGAAGATACAAAATGAGCCAGCGCCATATATATATGGCCATGTGGAACCGTACTGTAACCTCTGGAGG
>NW_026512008.1:0-46856 GCF_027579735.1 Bombina bombina
ATTTGTCCTAATATTTCATGTCAAAATGACTGCTGTGAAAAAGGTCTATTACACCAGGTTTGTGCAAGACATGCTTGAGCATTACATACACATGTGGTATGAGTTTTATTCATTGGAAGCTTGCTAATAAGACCAACTTTCAAAAGGCTAAGATATGCTAAAGCTCACAAAGATTAGAATGAAGATCAGAGGAAAAGAGTTTTATGTAATGACTAATCCAAGTTTAAATTTTTAGGGTCCAATCAACAACAATTTGTGAGAAGAACCGATGGAAAGAGATGGAAGAATGAGTGCTTGTGGCCTTCAGTGAAACATGGTGGAGGGTCTGTCCTGGTTTGGGGCTGCATTTCTGCCAGTGGTGTTGGCGATATTGTCTGAATTGATAGTATCATGAATGCTGAAAAGTACAGACAGGTTTTAATCAATCATACCATTCCTTCTGGAAAGCACCTGATTGGGAATGGTTTTATTTTTCCGCATGATAACGATCCCAAGCACACTGCTAATGCAGTGAAATCATATATGCAGAGAAAAACAGCTGATAAATCACAGACAGTCATGGACTTAATATTATAGAGGCTGTATGGGATCATCTGAACAGAGAAAGAAATGAAAGACAACCTAAATCTAAAGAAGAGCTCTGGGAAGTGCTGAAAGAAGCCTGGTATAATGTACTAGATGATTACTTCAGAAAACTTCAGGACAGTCAAGATCTTCTTAGTGCCAAGGGAGGTCACACTAAATACTGACTTTTGCCTGAAATAGCCATTTTGTTCTGGAAATTGTGTTTGTTTATATTTCCTGTTTGTTTATATTTCCTATATTTTCTGTTTGTATCTAAATAAAGAGACTGAAAAATAGATATGGATGGTCATTAAAACTTTGCTAAAACAACAAATCCAATAGTGGCTTAAGACTTTTGCCTACTGGATGGTTATACTCCTGTTTCTTTCTATGCTGTAAAGTGCATATGAAGTATAACTGAGGGAACACTGTATAAAACCATAACATCTCCCAAACATCACTTAAAGGGACACTAAACCCAAATTTTTTCTTTCATGATTCAGATAGAGAATACAATTTTAAACAACTTCCCAATTTACTTCTATTATCTAATTTGCTTCATTTTTTTAGATATCCTCTGTTGAAGAAAGAGCAATGCACATGGGAGAGCCAATCACAGGAGGCATCTATGTGCAGCAACCAATCAGCAGCTACTGAGCCTATCTAGATATGCTTTTCAGCTAAGAATATCAAGAGAAGGAAGCAAATTAGATAATAGAAGTAAATTAGAAAGTTGTTTAAAACTGCATGCTCTTTCTAAATCATGAAAGAAAAAATTTAGGTTTCATGTCCCTTTAAGTGTCAATGTCAAGAAAGAATTGTTGGATGAACTATCCATTCAGACCTCAAAAGCACTAGGGACAGTCTGTGTGAGCTCCTCAACCCTAGTCATTGGGCCATGACCTATGTATGTCACAGCCAAGGTGTTTATACCACTAAGCTCCCTATTAATCACATTACTAAGTCTGCTAATTATTATGCAAGTACAGCCAGAGTTATTGTTTTTTTCTTGTTGTTTTTTCCCATTATTTTACATTTTGTCATAAATCAAAATGTAACATGCGATAATAAGGAACAATAAGAACAGAAATTAAAAGAATACATAATAGTGACTCTATTATACATATTGAGAATAAGACAAAGAGTTGATAGACAAGTACCACAGTACAGACTACTATGAAAATCTTTCATGTTCACTTGGTGAGGTCCCTGATTATACACACATGGTTCAACTCTGAAAGTGTAGGCGATGTTGTCGCAAAAAAAAGAGGGCAAGGTACATACAAATAGGTTTCCAAAAATACAAAGAACAAAGTACCACAGTCCAGACTACTATGAAAATCTTTAAAGCAGAGAGGGTGAGGGAAAGTCAAATGGGTTTATAAATCAAAATGATTTATTATTACTCTTAACCCTTAAATTCCAGAACCTAGAGCAGTAATATACACCAAAATGTACAAAAAGGATGCAAAGAGATTTGCAACACAAAGAAAAGACTGCAGGTTGCTGGGCCAGTTAAATACTTGAAACCCACTAATTAAAGTGTGATCAGACTAACAGATAAAAAGGCAAGATATTATAAAATATCACAAACATACCCATTTATACAAAATAACTTTATTGGAGAAAAAATGTGAGTCCGACTGGACTCATGCACACACACACATACTGTTAAAACTTGCTGAAACTCAGATAGGAAATTTCTTATACAAAAGGCACAAAATAAATTGTGTGTTTGTTACTACCAAAAACATAATTTATGTAAGAACTTACCTGATAAATTCATTTCTTTCATATTAGCAAGAGTCCATGAGCTAGTGACGTATGGGATATACATTCCTACCAGGAGGGGCAAAGTTTCCCAAACCTCAAAATGCCTATAAATACACCCCTCACCACACCCACAATTCAGTTTAACGAATAGCCAAGAAGTGGGGTGATAAAAAAGTGCGAAAGCATATAAAATAAGGAATTGGAATAATTGTGCTTTATACAAAAATCATAACCACCACAAAAAAGGGTGGGCCTCATGGACTCTTGCTAATATGAAAGAAATGAATTTATCAGGTAAGTTCTTACATAAATTATGTTTTCTTTCATGTAATTAGCAAGAGTCCATGAGCTAGTGACGTATGGGATAATGATTACCCAAGATGTGGATCTTTCCACGCAAGAGTCACTAGAGAGGGAGGGATAAAATAAAGACAGCCAATTCCTGCTGAAAATAATCCACACCCAAAATAAAGTTTAATGAAAAACATAAGCAGAAGATTCAAACTGAAACCGCTGCCTGAAGTACTTTTCTACCAAAAACTGCTTCAGAAGAAGAAAATACATCAAAATGGTAGAATTTAGTAAAAGTATGCAAAGAGGACCAAGTTGCTGCTTTGCAAATCTGATCAATCGAAGCTTCATTCCTAAACGCCCAGGAAGTAGAAACTGACCTAGTAGAATGAGCTGTAATCCTTTGAGGCGGAGTTTTACCCGACTCAACATAGGCAAGATGAATTAAAGATTTCAACCAAGATGCCAAAGAAATGGCAGAAGCTTTCTGGCCTTTTCTAGAACCGGAAAAGATAACAAATAAACTAGAAGTCTTTCGTAAAGACTTAGAAGCTTCAACATAATATTTCAAAGCTCTAACAACATCCAAAGAATGTAACGATTTCTCCTTAGAATTCTTAGGATTAGGACATAATGAAGGAACCACAATTTCTCTACTAATGTTGTTGGAATTCACAACTTTAGGTAAAAATTCAAAAGAAGTTCGCAACACTGCCTTATCCTGATGAAAAATCAGAAAAGGAGACTCACAAGAAAGAGCAGATAATTCAGAAACTCTTCTGGCAGAAGAGATTGCCAAAAGGAACAAAACTTTCCAAGAAAGTAATTTAATGTCCAATGAATGCATAGGCTCAAACAGGGGAGCTTGAAGAGCCCCTAGAACCAAATTCAAACTCCAAGGAGGAGAAATTGACTTAATGACAGGTTTTATACGAACCAAAGCTTGTACAAAACAATGAATATCAGGAAGATTAGCAATCTTTCTGTGAAAAAGAACAGAAAGAGCAGAGATTTGTCCTTTCAAGGAACTTGCGGACAAACCTTTATCTAAACCATCCTGAAGAAACTGTAAAATTCTTGGAATTCTAAAAGAATGCCAAGAAAAATGATGAGAAAGACACCAAGAAATATAAGTCTTCCAGACTCTATAATATATCTCTCTGGATACAGATTTACGAGCCTGTAACATAGTATTAATCACAGAGTCAGAGAAACCTCTTTGACTAAGAATCAAGCGTTCAATCTCCATACCTTTAAATTTAAGGATTTGAGATCCTGATGGAAAAAAGGACCTTGCGACAGAAGGTCTGGTCGTAACGGAAGAGTCCACGGATGGCAAGAGGCCATCCGGACAAGATCCGCATACCAAAACCTGTGAGGCCATGCCGGAGCTACCAGCAGAACAAACGAGCATTCCTTCAGAATCTTGGAGATTACTCTTGGAAGAAGAACTAGAGGCGGAAAGATATAGGCAGGATGATACTTCCAAGGAAGTGACAATGCATCCACCGCTTCCGCTTGAGGATCCCTGGATCTGGACAGATACCTGGGAAGTTTCTTGTTTAGATGAGAGGCCATCAGATCTATTTCTGGAAGTCCCCACATTTAAACAATCTGAAGAAATACCTCTGGGTGAAGAGACCATTCGCCCGGATGTAACGTTTGGCGACTGAGATAATCCGCTTCCCAATTGTCTATACCTGGGATATGAACCGCAGAGATTAGACAGGAGCTGGATTCCGCCCAAACCAGAATTCGAGATACTTCTTTCATAGCCAGAGGACTGTGAGTCCCTCCTTGATGATTGATGTATGCCACAGTTGTGACATTGTCTGTCTGAAAACAAATGAACGATTCTCTCTTCAGAAGAGGCCAAGACTGAAGAGCTCTGAAAATTGCACGGAGTTCCAAAATATTGATCGGTAATCTCACCTCCTGAGATTCCCAAACTCCTTGTGCCGTCAGAGATCCCCACACAGCTCCCCAACCTGTGAGACTTGCATCTGTTGAAATTACAGTCCAGGTCGGAAGCACAAAAGAAGCCCCCTGAATTAAACGATGGTGATCTGTCCACCACGTTAGAGAGTGTCGTACAATCGGTTTTAAAGATATTAATTGAGATATCTTTGTGTAATCCCTGCACCATTGATTCAGCATACAGAGCTGAAGAGGTCGCATGTGAAAACGAGCAAAGGGGATCGCGTCCGATGCAGCAGTCATAAGACCTAGAATTTCCATGCATAAGGCTACCGAAGGGAATGATTGTGACTGAAGGTTTTGACAAGCTGAAATCAATTTTAGACGTCTCTTGTCTGTTAAAGATAGAGTCATGGACACTGAATCTATCTGGAAACCCAGAAAAGTTACCCTTGTCTGAGGAATCAATGAACTTTTTGGTAAATTGATCCTCCAACCATGATCTTGAAGAAACAACACAAGTCGATTTGTATGAGATTCTGCTAAATGTAAAGACTGAGCAAGTACCAAGATATCGTCCAAATAAGGAAATACCACAATACCCTGTTCTCTGATTACAGACAGAAGGGCACCGAGAACTTTTGTAAAAATTCTTGGAGCTGTAGCTAGGCCAAACGGCAGAGCCACAAACTGGTAATGCTTGTCCAGAAAAGAGAATCTCAGGAACTGATAATGATCTGGATGAATCGGAATATGCAGATAAGCATCCTGTAAATCTATTGTGGACATATAATGCCCTTGCTGAACAAAAGGCAAGATAGTCCTTACAGTTACCATTTTGAACGTTGGTATCCTTACATAACGATTCAATATTTTTAGATCCAGAACTGGTCTGAAGGAATTCTCCTTCTTTGGTACAATGAAGAGATTTGAATAAAACCCCATCCCCTGTTCCAGAACTGGAACTGGCATAATTACTCCAGCCAACTCTAGATCTGAAACACAATTCAGAAATGCTTGAGCTTTCACTGGATTTACTGGGACACGGGAAAGAAAAAATCTCTTTGCAGGAGGTCTCATCTTGAAACCAATTCTGTACCCTTCTGAAACAATGTTCTGAATCCAAAGATTGTGAACAGAATTGATCCAAATTTCTTTGAAAAAACGTAACCTGCCCCCTACCAGCTGAGCTGGAATGAGGGCCGCACCTTCATGTGGACTTAGAAGCAGGCTTTGCCTTTCTAGAAGGCTTGGATTTATTCCAGACTGGAGATGGTTTCCAAACTGAAACTGCTCCTGAGGATGAAGGATCAGGCTTTTGTTCTTTGTTGAAACGAAAGGAACGAAAACGATTATTAGCCCTGTTTTTACCCTTAGATTTTTTATCCTGTGGTAAAAAAGTTCCTTTCCCACCAGTAACAGTTGAGATAATGGAATCCAACTGAGAACCAAATAATTTGTTACCCTGGAAAGAAATGGAAAGTAGAGTTGATTTAGAAGCCATATCAGCATTCCAAGTTTTAAGCCATAAAGCTCTTCTAGCTAAAATAGCTAGAGACATAAACCTGACATCAACTCTGATAATATCAAAAATGGCATCACAGATAAAATTATTAGCATGCTGAAGAAGAATAATAATATTATGAGAATTATAATCTGTTACTTGTTGCGCTAAAGTCTCCAACCAAAAAGTTGAAGCTGCAGCAACATCAGCCAAAGATATAGCAGGTCTAAGAAGATTACCTGAACACAGATAAGCTTTTCTTAGAAAGGATTCAATTTTCCTATCTAAAGGATCTTTAAACGAAGTACCATCTGACGTAGGAATAGTAGTATGTTTAGCAAGGGTAGAAATAGCCCCATCAACTTTAGGGATTTTGTCCCAAAATTCTAATCTGTCAGACGGCACAGGATATAATTGCTTAAAACGTTTAGAAGGAGTAAATGAATTACCCAATTTATCCCATTCTCTGGAAATTACTTCAGAAATAGCATTAGGAACAGGAAAAACTTCTGGAATAACCACAGGAGATTTAAACACCTTATCTAAACGTTTAGAATTAGTATCAAGAGGACCAGAATCCTCTATTTCTAAAGCAATTAGTACTTCTTTAAGTAAAGAACGAATAAATTCCATTTTAAATAAATATGAAGATTTATCAGCATCAATCTCTGAGACAGAATCCTCTGAACCAGAAGAGTCATCAGAATCAGAATGATGATGTTCATTTAAAAATTCATCTGTAGAGAGAGAAGTTTTAAAATAATTTTTTATGTTTCCTAGAAGGAGAAATAACAGACATAGCCTTCTTGATGGATTCAGAAACAAAATCTCTTATGTTATCAGGAACATTCTGCACCTTAGATGTTGAGGGAACTGCAACAGGCAATGGTACATTACTAAAGGAAATATTATCTGCTTTAACAAGTTTGTCATGACAATTAATACAAACAACAGCCGGAGGAATAGCTACCAAAAGTTTACAGCAGATACACTTAGCTTTGGTAGTTCCAGCACTAGACAGCGATTTTCCTGAAGTATCTTCTGACTCAGATGCAACGTGAGACATCTTGCAATATGTAAGAGAAAAAACAACATATAAAGCAAAATTGATCAAATTCCTTAAATGACAGTTTCAGGAATGGGAAAAAATGCCAATAAACAAGCTTCTAGTAACCAGAAGCAAAGAAAAAATCAGACTGAAATAATGTGGAGACAAAAGCGACGCCACATCCGGAACGCCGACATTTTTGGCGCAAAAGGACGTCAAAAAATGACGCAACTTCCGGCGACACGTATGACGCCGGAAACAGAAAAGATTTTTTGCGCCAAAAAAATCCGTGCCAAGAATGACGCAATAAAATGAAGCATTTTCAGCCCCCGCGAGCCTAACAGCCCACAGGGAAAAAAAAGTCAAATTTTTAAGGTAAGAAAAAAAGATTGATTCAAACGCATTATCCCAAATATGAAACGGACTGTCTGAAAATAAGGAATGTTGAACATTCTGAGTCAAGGCAAATAAATGTTTGAATACATATATTTAGAACTTTATAAATAAAGTGCCCAACCATAGCTTAGAGTGTCACAGAAAATAAGATTTACTTACCCCAGGACACTCATCTACACGTTTGTAGAAAGCCAAACCAGTACTGAAACGAAAATCAGCAGAGGTAATGGTATATAAATAAGAGTATATCGTCGATCTGAAAAGGGAGGTAAGAGATGAATCTCTACGACCGATAACAGAGAACCTATGAAATAGACCCCGTAGAAGGAGATCACTGCATTCAAATAGGCAATACTCTCCTCACATCCCTCTGACATTCACTGCACGCTGAGAGGAAAACCGGGCTCCAACTTGCTGCGGAGCACATATCAACGTAGAATCTAGCAAAAACTTACTTCACCACCTCCATAGGAGGCAAAGTTTGTAAAAACTGAATTGTGGGTGTGGTGAGGGGTGTATTTATAGGCATTTTGAGGTTTGGGAAACTTTGCCCCTCCTGGTAGGAATGTATATCCCATACGTCACTAGCTCATGGACTCTTGCTAATTACATGAAAGAAAAGTGTATATGATATATATCTTCTATCCAGATAATTAACTCTTGGCAGTGAACAAACTAAATTATGTAGACAGTAGCAAGGTGAAATGTCTGATTAGTTTGTTAGCCTTACAAAAAGCACCACATCGTTGTAGGAGATGAGCAACAGGATGTATATATTCGTGTAGATAATAGTTACAATGTTAGTTAGCTTTTAGGTACAAATGTTGCAACTTGTGGTTGTTTAACTCTCTTGTGTGAGGAGTCCACGGTTTTAAAACTGTTTGCTGGTCATAAGGTGTGGTGTATGCCTTTAAAGCTAATGAAATTAACAGCTGTGTCTCTTAAAGTTTGCAACCAATTGTATTCCCACTGTTATTTAACACCAAAATAGGTGAGGTCCCTGATTATACACGCATGGTTCAACTCTGAAAGTGTAGGTGATGTTGTCGCAAAAAAAGAGGGCAAGGTAGTTTTAGAATGATACTGCTAGATTAAAAAGTAAGTTAAAGTGCATCTTCATTACAAGTGATCCATCTTAAACATCACTAACATTCAGGATCTGATTATAAAAAGTGGAAAGTTTACAATCACTTTAATGAATTCTTAGGAGTAAACTAAAATATATCTGCAAAGAAATTAAGAAATTGTGTTAAGGAGACATGTCTATGGTATGAACCACCAGTTTAAGATGCATGAGCTTTGAGTTGAATTTAATTATTGGGCACCTAGAAAAAACAGAATTTATGCTTACCTGATAAATTACTTTCTCCAACGGTGTGTCCGGTCCACGGCGTCATCCATTACTTGTGGGAATATTCTCTTCCCCAACAGGAAATGGCAAAGAGCACAGCAAAAGCTGTCCATATAGTCCCTCCAAGGCTCCGCCCCCCCAGTCATTCGACCGACGGTTAGGAGAAAAAAAGGAGAAACTATAGGGTGCCGTGGTGACTGTAGTGTATAGAGAAAGAAATTTTTCAAACCCGATTAAAAAACCAGGGCGGGCCGTGGACCGGACACACCGTTGGAGAAAGTAATTTATCAGGTAAGCATAAATTCTGTTTTCTCCAACATTGGTGTGTCCGGTCCACGGTGTCATCCATTACTTGTGGGAACCAATACCAAAGCTTTAGGACACGGATGAAGGGAGGGAGCAAATCAGGTTACCTAAACAGAAGGCACCACGGCTTGCAAAACCTTTCTTCCAAAAATAGCTTCCGAAGAAGCAAAAGTATCAAATTTGTAGAATTTGGCAAAAGTGTGCAGAGAAGACCAAGTCGCTGCCTTACATATCTGATCAACAGAAGCCTCGTTCTTAAAGGCCCATGTGGAAGCCACAGCCCTAGTAGAGTGGGCTGTGATTCGTTCAGGAGGCTGCCGTCCGGCAGTCTCATAAGCCAATCGGATGATGCTTTTCAGCCAGAAAGAAAGAGAGGTAGCAATAGCTTTTTGTCCTCTCCTCTTACCAGAATAAACAACAAACAAAGAAGAAGTTTGTCTGAAATCCTTTGTTGCTTCTAAATAGAACTTTAAAGCACGGACTACATCTAAATTGTGCAACAAACGTTCCTTCTTTGAAACTGGATTCGGACACAAAGAAGGAACAACTATTTCCTGGTTAATATTCTTGTTGGAAACAACTTTTGGAAGAAAACCAGGCTTGGTACGCAAAACAACCTTATCTGAATGGAACACCAGATAGGGTGGATCACACTGCAAAGCAGATCATTCGGAAACTCTTCTAGCAGAAGAAATAGCAACCAAAAACAGAACTTTCCAAGATAGTAACTTGATATATATGGAATGTAAGGGTTCAAATGGAACCCCTTGAAGAACTGAAAGAACTAAATTTAGACTCCAGGGAGGAGTCAAGGGTCTGTAAACAGGCTTGATCCTGACCAAAGCCTGTACAAAAGCTTGTACATCTGGCACAGCTGCCAGTCGTTTGTGTAACAAGACAGATAGAGCAGAAATCTGTCCTTTTAGAGAACTCGCTGACAATCCCTTATCCAAACCTTCTTGGAGAAAGGAGAGGATCCTGGAAATTTTAATCTTACTCCATGAGAATCCCCTGGATTCACACCAACAGATATATCTTTTCCATATTTTATGGTAAATCTTTCTAGTCACAGGTTTTCTGGCTTGGACCAGAGTATCTATCACTGAATCTGAAAACCCGCGCTTGGATAAAATCAAGCGTTCAATTTCCAAGCAGTCAGCTGGAGAGAAACTAGATTTGGATGTTCGAATGGACCTTGTACTAGAAGATCCTGTCTCAAAGGTAGCTTCCATGGTGGAGCCGATGACATATTCACCAGGTCTGCATATCAAGTCCTGCGTGGCCACGCAGGAGCTATCAGAATCACCGAGGCCTTCTCCTGTTTGATCCTGGCTACAAGCCTGGGAAGGAGAGGGAACGGTGGAAATGCATAAGCTAGGTTGAACGACCAAGGCGCCACTAATGCATCCACTAGAGTCGCCTTGGGATCCCTGGATCTGGACCCGTAGCAAGGAACTTTGAAGTTCTGACGAGACGCCATCAGATCCATGTCTGGAATGCCCCATAATTGAGTCAACTGGGCAAACACCTCCGGGTGAAGTTCCCACTCCCCCGGATGGAAAGTCTGACGACTCAGATAATCCGCCTCCCAGTTGTCTACTCCTGGGATGTGGATTGCAGATAGGTGGCAGGAGTGATCCTCCGCCCATTTGATGATTTTGGACACCTCTCTCATCGCCAAGGAACTCCTTGTTCCCCCCTGATGGTTGATGTAAGCAACAGTCGTCATGTTTTCTGACTGGAATCTTATGAATCCCGCCTTCGCTAGTTGAGGCCAAGCCCGGAGAGCATTGAATATCGCTCTCAGTTCCAGAATGTTTATCGGGAGAAGAGACTCTTCCCGAGACCATAGACCCTGAGCTTTCAGGGAATCCCAGACCGCGCCCCAGCCTAATAGACTGGCGTCGGTCGTCACAATGACCCACTCTGGTCTGCGGAAACTCATTCCCTGGGACAGGTGATCCTGGGTCAACCACCAACGGAGTGAGTCTCTGGTCATCTGGTCTACTTGAATCATTGGAGACAAGTCTGGATAGTCCCCATTCCACTGCTTGAGCATGCACAGTTGTAATGGTCTTAGATGAATTCGAGCAAAAGGAACTATGTCCATTGCTGCAACCATCAACCCTACTACTTCCATGCACTGAGCTATGGAAGGCTGCAGAATAGAGTGAAGAACTTGACAAGCGTTTAGAAGCTTTGACTTTCTGACTTCTGTCAGGAAGATCTTCATTTCTAAAGAATCTATTATTGTTCCCAAGAAGGGAACTCTTGTCGACGGAGACAGGGAACTCTTTTCTACGTACACCTTCCACCCGTGAGATCTGAGAAAGGCTAGAACAATGTCTGTATGAGCCCTTGCTTTGGAAAGAGACGACGCTTGGATTAGAATGTCGTCCAGATAAGGTGCCACTGCGATACCCCTTGGTCTTAAAACCGCTAGAAGGGACCCTAGCACCTTTGTGAAAATCCTTGGAGCAGTGGCTAGCCCGAATGGGAGAGCCATGAACTGGTAATGCTTGTACAGAAAGGCGAACCTTAGGAACTGATGATGATCTTTGTGGATAGGAATATGTAGATACGCATCCTTTAAATCCACGGTAGTCATAAATTGACCCTCCTGGATTGTAGGTAAAATTGTTCGTATGGTTTCCATTTTGAACGATGGAACTCTGAGAAATTTGTTTAGAATTTTTAAATCCAGAATTTGTCTGAAAGTTCCCTCTTTTTTGGGAACTACAAACAGATTTGAGTAGAACCCCTGACCTTGTTCCACAGTTGGAACTGGGTGTATCACTCCCATCTTTAACAGGTATTCTACACAATGTAAGAATGCCTGTCTCTTTATTTGGTTTGAAGTGAGACATGTGGAACCTTCCCCTTGGGGGTAGGTCCTTGAATTCCAGAAGATAACCCTGAGAGACTATTTCTAGTGTCCAGGGATCCTGAACATCTCTTGCCCAAGCCTGAGCGAAGAGAGAGAGTCTGCCCCCTACTAGATCCGGTCCCGGATCGGGGGCTACCCCTTCATGCTGTTTTGGTAGCAGTAGAAGGCTTCTTGGCCTGTTTACCTTTGTTCCAGCCTTGCATTGGTTTCCAAGCTGGTTTAGTCTGGGAAGCGTTACCCTCTTGTCTAGAGGCTGCCGAGTTGGAAGCCGGTCCGTTCCTGAAATTGCGAAAGGAACGAAAATTGGACTTATTCTTAGCCTTGAAAGGTTTATCTTGTGGGAGGGCATGGCCCTTTCCCCCAGTGATGTCTGAAATAATCTCTTTCAATTCTGGCCCGAAAAGGGTCTTACCTTTGAAAGGGATATTAAGCAATTTTGTCTTGGAAGATACATCCGCCGACCAAGACTTTAGCCAGAGCGCTCTGCGCGCCACAATTGCAAACCCTGAATTTTTCGCCGCTAACCTCGCTAACTGCAAAGCGGCGTCTAAAATAAAGGCATTAGCTAACTTAAGTGCGTGAATTCTGTCCATGACTTCCTCATACGGAATCTCCCTACTGAGCGACTTTTCCAGTTCCTCGAACCAGAACCACGCCGCTGTAGTGACAGGAATAATGCACGAAATAGGTTGAAGGAGGTAACCTTGCTGTACAAAAATCTTTTTAAGCAAACCCTCCAATTTTTTATCCATAGGATCTTTGAAAGCACAATTGTCCTCAATAGGAATGGTCGTGAGTTTGGCTAGTGTAGAAACCGCCCCCTCGACCTTAGGGACTGTTTGCCATAAGTCCTTCCTGGGGTCGACCATAGGGAACAATTTCTTAAATATAGGAGGAGGGACAAAAGGTATGCCTGGCTTCTCCCACTCCTTATTCACTATGTCCGCCACCCGTTTAGGCATCGGAAAAGCATCAGGGTGCACCGGGACCTCAAGGAACTTGTCCATCTTGAACAATTTTTCTGGGTTGACCAGATTGTCACAATCATCCAGAGTAGATAGCACCTCCTTAAGTAATGCGCGGAGATGCTCTAATTTAAATTTAAATGTCACAACATCAGGTTCTGCCTGCTGAGAAATTCTTCCTGTATCAGAAATTTCCCCATCTGACAAACCCTCCCTCACTGCCACTTCAGATTGATGTGAGGGTATGACAGAAAAATTATCATCAGTGCCCTCCTGCTCTACAGTGTTTAAAACAGAGCAATCGCGCTTTCTCTGAAATGCTGGAATTTTGGATAAAATATTTGCTATGGAGTTATCCATTACTGCCGTCAATTGTTGCATAGTAACAAGCATTGGCGCGCTAGAAGTACTAGGGGTCGCCTGCGCGGGCATAACTGGTATAGACACAGAAGGAGATGATGTAGAACTATGTCTACTTCCTTCATCTGAGGAATCATCCTGGGCAACTTTACTATTTGTGACAGTACTGTCCTTACTTTGTTTGGACGCTGTGGCACAATTATCACACATATTTGAAGGGGGAACCACATTGGCTTCCATACATACAGAACATGATCTATCTGAAGGCACAGACATGTTAAACAGGCTTAAACTGGTTAATAAAGCACAAAAACCGTTTTAAAACAAAACCGTTACTGTCTCTTTAAATGTTAAACAGGGCACACTTTATTACTGAATATGTGAAAAACTATGAAGGAATTATCCAATCTTTACCAAATTTTCACCACAGTGTCTTGATGCATTCAAAGTATTGCACTCCATTTTCAAGCTGTTAACCCTTAAAATGAGGAAACCGGAGCCGTTTACAATTTTAACCCCCTTACAGTCCCAGCCACAGCCTTTGCTGCGACTTCACCAATCCCAGGGGGGTATACGATACCAAATGAAGCCTTCTAGGAACGTTTTCAGTGGATTCCAGACCCTCACACATGCAGCTGCATGTACTGTTCTCAAAAGTAACTGCGGAGTAATGGCGCGAAAATGAGGCTCTACCTACTACAGAGAAAGGCCCTTCCTGACTGGGAAGGTGTCTTAACAAGTGCCTGGTGCTAAAAACGTTCCCCAATGTTATAAAAGTGTGGAATTCAACTTCAAACTGCATATAATCCTTAAATAAAGCAATAGATTTAGCCCCTAAAAGTGTCTACCAGTTTATAGCCAATAATAAGCCCTTTATTCTGTTTGAGACTAAGAAAATGGCTTACCGATCCCCATGAGGGAAAAATGACAGCCTTCCAGCATTACACAGTCTTGTTAGAAAAATGGCTAGTCATACCTTGAGCAGAAAAGTCTGCAAACTGTTCCCCCCAACTGAAGTTCTCTCAGCTCAACAGTTCTGTGTGGTAACAGCAATCGATTTTAGTTACTGCTGCTAAAATCATACTCCTCTTTTAAACAGAACTCTTCATCTCTTTCTGTTTCAGAGTAAATAGTACATACCAGCACTATTTTAAAATAAACTCTTGATAGAAGAATAAAAAACTACAACTAAACACCACATACTCTTCACCATCTCCGTGGAGATGCTACTTGTTCAGAGCGGCAAAGAGAATGACTGGGGGGGCGGTGCCTGGGAGGGACTATATGGACAGCTTTTGCTGTGCTCTTTGCCATTTCCTGTTGGGGAAGAGAATATTCCCACAAGTAATGGATGACGCCGTGGACCGGACACACCAATGTTGGAGAAACAGGATCTATCTACATCAGTATTCCGATTAGGTAAATCAGGAGATAATTAGGATTAAAGGAATTTAGTGGATTTCCATATCTCCAGGATTATTAACATGTATTTGTATAGCTCTGAATCATATCTGAGATATCCAATTTGTTAGATCTTAAGTAATGATTCCTCTTCATAGTGTGGTTTTTTTTCCAATTTTTTTGTTTTGTTTGGTTGTTTTTTAAATATCTGTACTGAATGGCATTTCTAAATATTTAGGAGGAAAATAAAATAATCTGATCACCAACATTTGTCCTACTTTTTCTACCACCAACTCAGCCCCATTTTAAAGGGTGCATTTGTGCTCTAAGGGTATTGGGGTCAAGTTCTGAACTGCATGTTGGATGAAAGGAATTATGGTTGCTGCTACCACAAATCCCATCAGCCTGCCCACAATTCAAATAATGATGCCAATCGACACAGATCTACACATGTATGTTTGAAACCACTGAACCTCATCCCATGTAGGGATACCTGCTTTAAAGTAGTTTGTGGCAATAAATGTCTCAAACCACTGCTGTGAGTATGCTATTCAGCCAGAAGTGCGTAACCCAATGGATTAAAACTTTAAGGATATGATCTTTTTTAATTTAAGCAGGTCCGAATGCAAAAATAATGAACAATAGAGATTCCATTTTGAATGTGGAACCTGCACAAATGCGTTCAATTGTGTAAAGACCACTGTGGAATTGGACTGTTATTTTGTTGATGAAAATATTGGAATAAAACCTTTACATTGTTCCAACAAAGGACTAAAGTAGAAGACCAGCAGGTCAAAGGATTAAGAATAATCTGCCAGTAAGCCTAATTATTTACAAGATTCTGAACAAACTGAAAAAGAAAGAAATAATTCTTTAGACCAAAGTAAATACATTGTGTACCCATGGAAACATTATTGCTTACCCAGGAAACAAAGATTTTCTAGACTTGGCATTTAAAAGAAATTGAGATAATCCCAGAAGATAAGTTTGTTTGACAGTATTTTGACTACCATGACCCCTTTAGACTTGTTTGGAAGATCAATATGTAGCCATTCAAATAGTTTTACTAACATTTTAATAGTTTCTACAAAAGGCATGTATGAGATGTTAATAACCAGTATCTACAGACTTTAAGGCATAATGCTGGCAAATAAAAGTCAACTGAGTCAAATCAGTATTATATGGAATCTGTGAAACAGAACTTGATATGGATATTGGATTCTTCAATGGCTCTACTATAAAAGTTATTAAAGTACAGTTGCGAAGAAATGGCCAGTACATTGACTCCTTGGTTTCAGAGATATTTTTGTAAGCTGTGTCATTTCTGTATACAGGATCCTTAAAGTAAATACCAAGATTAAAGGAAAGAGGTACATTTTTAGCCAGGCAAAAATCAGTGCATCAACATCTTACAAAATTTCAGGAAAGATGCAGAAATTAAGAGTAGATTAAAACAAACTAGGTTGCTAAAGATGTCTGATGCAAACAATAGGATGTGTTAAACTTTTATAATGTCCACAGTGTTAATGATTTTGAACTCTTCTATCAAATTGAGATGAGTGAAATAGTTTTGAGACACACACTTCTTACAGTTCTAACTGCCTGCATAATGCAAATGGCAAAAGGAATACATGAATGATGAAATGGTCCCGACAAATTAACAAAATTCCTACTGTGTAAAAGAAGCCATGAGAGAACATTATGTTTAGAATTTTATTCATGTTTACTTAAAAATAAAAAAATTACAGACAGAGATGTTCTTTTTAATTGTTACTGTCCAGAAAGATCAAAACTCACACTTTGCACATTAGACACTAGAGTAATAGATACATGGTGCCAAAACATTATTAACCTCAAGGGCAAGGAGCTATGATATAATAAAAACCCTGAAAATGCATTCCTCTTTAAAACACAAGGCATTAGGGAACCACACAAAGCATTAGGGAACCACACAAAGCATTAGGAAACCACACAAAGCATTAGGGAACCACACAAAGCATTAGGGAACCACACAAAGCATTAGGGAACCACACAAAGCATTAGGGAACCACACAAAGCATTAGGGAACCACACGAAGCAGACCAGTAGCATTTTGTCCACAAGTGGGTACTATAGCAATACTATCTATAGAAATAATTCTTCCCTTGCAGTATTCAACAGCCACTAAAGTAAACCTAGACTATTTAAGATCTGTTTCCAGAAGCATTAAAAAGGGACATGAAACCCCACAATTGTCTTTCTTGATTCAGATAGAGAATACAATTTAAAAAAGGAAATAGTGCTGCCATCTAGTGCTCTTGCTAATGTATAACATTGTTGCAAAACTGCTGCCATATAGTCCTGCAGATTAAAGCAAACTCCTGAACTTACTTTCCTGCAACAAAGAATAACAAGAAAACGAAGAAAAGTAAATAATTTATGTAAATTAGAGAAAAAAAATTAAAATTCTATGCTCTATCTGAATCGTGAAAGAAACTTTTTGGCTTTTATGTCCCTTTAACTAGCTAAGAATAGCAATACCATAAAGAAGGTAAAAAACTACTTATACTTACCTGATAAAGTAATGTCTTTCTTGGTGGTGGGAGTCCACAAAATCCTTACTCATGGAAAGTACAAGACCTGGCCACCAGGAAAGGGCGAAGAAACCCTATATCAGAGTTTTCAAATATCCCTCTCTTCCCAGTAGGACATATAGCCTAGGAAAGAGACACAATAGGGTAAAGAGGTGCATACCAGAACTGCTGCCGCCAGAAAAATATGGGTGGGTTTGTAGACTCTCACCACCAAGAAAGAAATTAATATTTCAGGTAAGGGAAAGCAGCATAATAGGAGGAATTAAGTAAACTAAATATAAAGCCAGGGAGCAGATAAGGTGAGTATCAGGTATACCTGAGGATCCTTAGACCTGGAACCCTATCTTGGAAGCAAGTGGTTCAGACGGGATGCCATTAGATCTATCTCTGGACAGCCCCAACAATGACCCAGATAATTGAATATCGACTGAGGAATCATTTACTGAAATGTTTAGTCAGGCGACTCAATAAATCTACCTCCGAGTAGACTCTTCCTGGGATAAGAATGGCTGAGATGCTGCAACAATTGATCTCTGTCTAATTGAGAATGCCATTGCTAGCTGACAGAAAACCAAAGGAACTGAAGATGATCCCTGTGACTTGGAATGAGAAGATAGTAATCCCAGAGAGGAAATGCTTCTTTGACAGCGGCACAGCAGCCATGACAGACTGTAATTGGGTCTTAAAACCAGAAGCAAACTCAGATAAACCACCCTTAATTACATAAGGGTGGTGGGTCCTACAGAAGACGCCGCTCAGAAAACTATTGTTTGAACTTGTAAAACTGAATTTAAACAAATATGTAGTGGGGCGCATAAAAACGCCTTGCAAAGCAAGCATATTTTAATAGTTGGAAGAAATTCAACAAAACCGCACACCAAATAAACTGGAATTACTCCAGACCAATGTTGTTCTTCTGAAGAAAACAAAGGTAGTGACCCTAGATAATTTAGCTCTAGTAAAAGAGAGAGAGAGAGACATATGTTGTATCACTCTAATCAGAAGTAGAGAAGGATAAAATTAGTAAATGTAGGGATGGAAAACATCTGAAAATAACTACCATCCAGAAATCAGAGTCCTAGACCCCCTGTAATACCTAGCAAAAAGGTGTGGATAAAGAGAAACCCACTGGAAAGAATGCACTTATCACTCTATGCCCAGACTTGTGGGTAGGCAAGATTCATGTTGAATAAAATATAACTTTTATTAATTGTATCAATAGAAAAACAAAACTAACACACACAAATTAAAATAAAAACTCTCAGAGACTACTCCCAGTTATAGAATAGAAGGGGTGGTAAATATCTATCATAGGCCTTGATTGGTAGGATATAGTATGCTGGGGAGGTATGTTGGGCTTCAACACGTGAAGTTACTATTAGTTGATATGGTTATCAAGAAACTAATGTTCCCAATATTGAGTGAGCTCCAACTCGTGTGTCACAACCTTCCCAGATATCAAATAGGTATACAGGCTAGGTTACAAGAGTGAGTTATGTCCAAATATCAGTGTGGGTTAATAGTACTGGTTCTATTTACTGGGTATACTCCTGGTAGTATGTCATAACTACCCCAGAGCAGTTACGTTGGTCTATTGCTTGGACATATGGTATTTATTGTTGGCTCATGATGGTATATTACAGTCTGCACTAGCGTAAACTGCTCTATTGTAGAGGTGTGAGTATGCTTTTAATATCACCAGTATAAGATTTATACTGGTGATATTTAAAGCATACTCATACTACAAAAGAGGTCTCTAACATGGTAAATTGACAAAAGCTAGACTACAATTGAGACGTACGACTATTAGCAGATAGAAAGAAGTGTAACGTTAGATCACTAATTACAAATGGTACATTCTGTTTAACTCTGCTTGACAATTAGCGCTAACATTCTGGTTCAGTGTTGTGGTATGAACAGATATAGACCTGGGCACAAAATCAAGCCCACCTTCTATCGATCCTTAGGACATTCCTTTGTTCAATTACGGCACGGCATCGCAGCATAACTAACGGGTAACCGTTTTCAAGCCAACATACACTTGTTATTGCTTATGTACTTCTGAGTACCACCCAGCACCGTGTATCATACAAACACGGCGTGCATTCTATACTTATCACTCTAACTACTAACAAGAAAGTATAGTTGCATATTATTATTGCAACAACATTCACTAATCTCTAAGTGCGGCCAGCTTTATGTACTTTGTATAAGAGACTAACACCGCATTTGGACATCACAGTGCTGCAGCAACTAGCAAAACCAACAAGATATATTTTTTACGCCTATATCTTACCTCATATATTGATTGAGGGTGCTAAATGTAAGCATATTTAACCTTGTTCAATAAATTTTGCTTTTATCGAAACGTTATTACACTATGTTCTTGTTTTTTCTTTTCCCTACCACAACCTCTGCGAGCACCTGAGACGAATAAGATTCTCACCACCAAGAGAAAGGAGAGAGTCCAAGAATTTCCATTGTTTTTCAACAAACGACATCAGGCACATATAACCCACTCAAGAGAGTCCAGGATTACCATTAAGATCAACGTACTTCTGTCAGGAAGACATTTGGAAACGGAGAGCCCAAGTTTCATATTGGAACAAAGATTTCTTCATTAAAGAACATAGAAAACCGACTTGACAAGAGCCTAAGAAACATCTCTAAAATTCAGTGAGCTGACATCTTACCTCATAGGATTGAGGTAACCTCTGGTAAGCACATTCAACTTACCCTAGACAAAGAAGTGTTGAAATACCTAAAGAACTTGTCTTCTTAATATTTTATGGACACACTTTTTTTCTTGCATTTATAAATGTTAACCAAATGAATTGTTACTATCAATAATAGTGTCTAGCTGTGCACCCCTTGATTTCCTCTTTCCCTTCTACATACATATATATATATATATATATATATATATATATATATATATATATATATATATATATATATATATATATATATATATATATATACTTTAGATATTGTACAATGCACTAAACCTGCAATATATAAGCAGGTACTGCAGTATACACTAGAACTGCAATATACATTTTAAGCAAATAGATATTGTACAATGCACTAAACCTGCAATATATAAGCAGGTACTGCAGCATATACCAGAACTGCAATACAAGTGTTAAAGGGCCATAATACCCAAATTTTTAAACACTTGAAAGTGATGCAGCATAGCTGTAAAAAGCTGATTAGAAAATATCACCTGAACATCTCTATGTAAAAAAGAAAGATATTTTACCTCAAAATTTCCTCAGTAGCCACCTCCCATTGTAAAGGATTTCTAAGCAGCATTTTTGTGTGTTTGTCCTGGGACATCTGAAGGGACTAGCATCGTGCACTCTCATATTATTTCACCAATCAGGTAAAGGAAGCTTACTATGAAATCTCATGAGAGTTAAGTCAAATCTCATGAGATCACAGTAAGAGTTCATGACCTCAGGACTGCTGATGCTGATTGGCTGCTGTTCATTTCTTCATTTTTTTTTTACCTGCAGCTGGGCAGTAATTGAGTATAACTTTTTACACAGAACTTACTCTGCTGAGCTGAGGAGATTGTGAGGTAAAATATCTTCCTTTTTTACATAGAGAAGCTCAGGTGATATTTTCCTGTCAGCTTTTTACAGTTACACTGCATCAGTTTCAAGTGATTTAGCATATGAGTATTATGTCCCTTTAAGCTAGAACTGTATTCAGATAGTAACTATCGTGCAAACATATATTAAGGGTGTTGCATGGCACGAGTACCATACAAAAACACAGTATAGATTATATTAAAAGAGACTGTAATAAAATGGATGAGATGCAGTATGCATAAGCCCAATAGCATTAATTCACATTAATTACAGTGAAATGAGCAGTCGCAACAATGACAGTCAAGCAATCTACTGAACTACATATACTTCAATATGTAGTATCATCATCACAATTCCAGTAATATTCAATAATTACAGTAAAGTGACTGGTAGAAAACATAACAGCCAAGCAATGCACTGAACTCTGAATAATGTAATATACAGGTACATTAGTACAAACGTAGACAATCTCAAAGATTACAGTAACATGAAAAAATAGCAGCTAACCCAAGCACTTAACTAAATGTAGCCTTAAACAGTTGCACAGGTACATTACCACAATGTATCTAGCTAGACCATTAGTAGCAGTCCCAGTCCACTCCATAAGGACAAAATAGTTGCCAAACTAAACATACCCCCCCCACCGCCAAAGGGATAAATTAAACTAGACCCTCCAGACCCCCCAAAGATGCAACTACTGGGCCTCACATATCGTTACTAAACAACGTTACTAAAAAATGCAGCTATAAGTTAAATAAAGGGATTCCAGGCTAGCATATTCAAGATGTCTGAAGATAGGGCCGCTAAGCTGAAGAGGAGGAAAGGATGCGCGGCACAGGATGCACAGGTTTCTGTGGCCGGACTACAGGCTGTGGCACCAGCACCAAGACGCAGCTCTGGGGCAAAAGGCCTTTGGAGCGACCTGGGGTAAAGTTAGCGGGTGTCCGGCGTGATGCGGCCGACCGGCAGATCCAGGAGCCCAGCCAGCGGAGAGGAGTTAGGCGGGTGTCCAGGGTGATGCGGCCGACCGGCAGTTCCAGGAGCACAGCCTGTTGGCGCTAATAATACCCGATAATAATAATAATAATAAACAATACTGCATGTATTACTGCCCCCCCCTGCTGCAGTATAGGGTTCTTACCCCTTCCAGTGCCCTTAAATGATTTGCAGTGAGCAGCGGAAGAAATTATCAGGCCTCAGGAGTGCCAACGCATAGTAAAAGCAGGCCTTAAGCTTCCAAAAACTTCCTACCTCAGCGCTCCTGAACTTAAAAATGAGAACCGGAGTGGTGAGGTCACTTGAGGATAACTGGAGGGGAATTAAACAAAAGGGCGTCCAGCTGAAAGTGTCCCAATAGTACACAAAACACTTAAACATTGTATAAATCTTTACAGCCCAGTAGTAGGCTAAGCTGACCAGATAGAGGGGTAACCTAAGAGGGTCTTTTTACACTGAACCCCAGTGAAGGATTCTACCATGTTGAGAAGTTTTATTATTGAATCAGGTGAGTTAATCAATTCTGGTTTGCCCTTTATAGTCACAAATATTTTTGTTTGGCAATTCCTGTTAACCTGGTCTTATCTGTCGACAATAACACTGGGTCAATCAGGAATCTGGTAATAAAATCGTTTTTTTTATGGTTTGCCAGGATTATTAGTTTACCTGATTCTTGCCAGCTATGCTGAGAATTTAGATAACAAAAGTTTCTGTTTCTCTATTATACACGCAAGTTACTGCAAATAAAATAATTTAGTGATTGTTTTCATTAGTTTTAACCTGATAATCATTAAATCATTGTAATGATGTTTGCTTATTGATTTGCTTTATTCAAATATTGCTTATTATTTCCAATAATTATTTTAATAAACTAAGTTTGTTTATTGATCTGGTCTCAGTTTAATTAATAGACAAATCAGAACTAAAAGGATTCAGGTTTTATATATATATTATCCTTTGCAAATGATATAATTCAGAGTGTTATTAAATTGCAAACATTGCCCCTGCAAAGTTGGTAACCGCTATTATATATATATAATGATATATAATGAGTTACATTATCAGAATGATATAGAGGTTCCATAATATTTATTGTATCGAAACACAAAATACACTTTGCGGGTACACTACTGAAATAATAATACAAATAATAATAATAATAAGGATAATATTCACAGTGACTGGAAAAAAAAACATAATTTATTTAAGAACTTACCCGATAAATTCATTTCTTTCATATTGGCAAGAGTCCATGAGCTAGTGACGTATGGGATATACATTCCTACCAGTAGGGGCAAAGTTTCCCAAACCTCAAAATGCCTATAAATACACCCCCCACCACACCCACAATTCAGTTTAACGAATAGCCAAGAAGTGGGGTGATAAGAAAGGAGCGAAAGCATCAACAAGGAATTGGAATAATTGTGCTTTATACAAAAAATCATAACCACCACAAAAAAGGGTGGGCCTTATGGACTCTTGCCAATATGAAAGAAATGAATTTATCAGGTAAGTTCTTACATAAATTATGTTTTCTTTCATGTAATTGGCAAGAGTCCATGAGCTAGTGACGTATGGTATAGCAAATACCCAAGATGTGGAACTCCACGCAAGAGTCACTAGAGAGGGAGGGACAAAAATAAAGACAGCCAATTCCGCTGAAAAAAGAATCCACAAGCCAAATCAAAAAGTTTAATCTTATAATGAAAAAAACTGAAATTATAATTAGAAGAATCAAACTGAAACAGCTGCCTGAAGAACTTTTCTACCAAAAACTGCTTCTGAAGAAGAGAAAACATCAAAATGGTAGAATTTAGTAAAAGTATGCAAAGAAGACCAAGTTGCTGCTTTGCAAATCTGATCAACAGAAGCTTCATTCTTAAAAGCCCAGGAAGTAGAAACTGACCTAGTAGAATGAGCCGTAATCCTCTGAGGCGGGGATTTACCCGACTCCAAATAAGCATGATGAATCAAAAGCTTTAACCAAGACGCCAAAGAAATGGCAGAAGCCTTCTGACCTTTCCTAGAACCAGAAAAGATAACAAATAGACTAGAAGTCTTTCTGAAATCTTTAGTAGCTTCAACATAATATTTCAAAGCTCTAACCACGTCCAAAGAATGCAAAGATCTTTCCAAAGAATTCTTAGGATTAGGACACAACGAAGGGACAACAATTTCTCTACTAATGTTGTTGGAATTCACAACTTTAGGTAAAAATTTAAATGAAGTCCGCAAAACCGCCTTATCCTGATGAAAAATCAGAAAAGGAGACTCACAAGAAAGAGCAGATAATTCAGAAACTCTTCTAGCAGAAGAGATGGCCAAAAGAAACAATACTTTCCAAGAAAGTAATTTAATGTCCAGAGAATGCATAGGCTCAAACGGAGGAGCCTGTAAAGCCCTCAAAACCAAATTAAGACTCCAAGGAGGAGAAATTGGCTTAATGACAGGCTTAATACGAACCAAAGCCTGTACAAAACAATGAATGTCAGGAAGATTAGCAATTCTTCTGTAAAAAAAAAAAAGAACAGAAAGAGCAGAGATTTGTCCTTTCAAGGAACTTGCAGACAAACCCTTATCCAAACCATCCTGAAGAAACTGTAAAATTCTAGGAATTCTAAAAGAATGCCAAGAGAATTTATGAGAAGAACACCATGAAATGTAAGTCTTCCAAACTCGGTAATAAATCTTTCTAGACACAGATTTGCGAGCCTGCAACATAGTATTAATCACTGAGTCAGAGAAACCTCTATGACAAAGCACTAAACGTTCAATCTCCATACCTTCAAATTTAATGATTTGAGATCCTGATGGAAAAATGGACCTTGAGATAGAAGGTCTGGCCTTAACGGAAGTGGCCAAGGTTGGCAACTGGACATCCGAACAAGATCTGCATACCAAAACCTGTGTGGCCATGCTGGAGCCACCAGCAGTACAAATGAACGCTCCATTATGATTTTGGAAATCACTCTTGGAAGAAGAACTAGAGGCGGAAAGATATAAGCAGGTTGATAATCCCAAGGAAGTGACAACGCATCCACTGCTTCCGCCTGAAGATCCCTGGACCTGGACAGATACCTGGGAAGTTTCCTGTTTAGATGAGAAGCCATCAGATCTATTTCTGGAAGCCCCCACATCTGAACAATCTGAAGAAGCACATCTGGGTAAAGAGACCATTATCCCGGATGTAAAGTCTGGCGACTGAGATAATCCGCTTCACAATTGTCTATACCTGGGATATGGACCGCAGAGATTAGACAAGAGCTGGATTCCGCCCATGCAAGTATCCGAGATACTTCTTTCATAGCTTGAGGACGGTGAGTCCCACCTTGTCTGTCTGAAAACAAATAAACGATTCTCTCTTCAGAAGAGGCCAAAACTGAAGAGCTCTGAAAATCGCACAGAGTTCCAAAATATTGATTGGTAATCTCGCCTCTTGAGATTTCCAAACGCCATGCGCTGTCAGAGATCCCCAGACAGCTCCCCAACCTGAAAGACTTGCATCTGTTGAAATCACAGTCCAGGTTGGACAAACAAAAGAGGCCCCCTGGACCAAACGGTGGTGATCTAACCACCAAGTCAGAGATAGTCGAATATTGGGATTTAAGGATATTAATTGTGATATCTTTGCATAATCCCTGCACCATTGGTTCAGCATACAAAGCTGAAGAGGTCTCATGTGAAAACGAGCAAAGGGGATCGCGTCCGATGCTGCAGTCATGAGACCTAAAACCTCCATGCACATAGCTACTGAAGGGAATGACTGAGACTGAAGGTTCCGACAAGCTGAAACCAATTTCAGACGTCTTTTGTCTGTTAGAGACAAAGTCATGGATACTGAATCTATTTGGAACCCTAAAAAGGTTACCCTTGTCTGAGGAATCAAGGAGCTTTTTGGTAAATTGATCCTCCAACCATGTCTTTGAAGAAACAACACTAGTTGATTCGTGTGAGATTCTGCAGAATGTAAAGACTGAGCAAGTACCAAGATATCGTCCAAATAAGGAAACACCGCAATACCCCGCTCTCTGATTACAGAGAATAGGGCACAGAGAACCTTTGAAAAAATCCTTGGAGCTGTTGCTAGCCCAAAAGGAAGAGCAACAAATTGGTAATGCTTGTCTAGAGAAGAGAATCTCAGGAACTGATAATGATCTGGATGAATCGGAATATGGAGATAAGCATCCTGTAAGTCTATTGTGGACATATAATGCCAGTCCTTATAGTCACCATTTTGAATGTTGGTATTCTTACATAACGATTCAAAATTTTTAGATCCAGAACTGGTCTGAAAGAATTCTCTTTCTTTGGAACAATGAACAGATTTGAATAAAACCCCAGACCCCGTTCCAGATATGGAACTGGCACCATTACCCGGGATAACTCCAGGTCTGAAACACACTTCAGGAAAGCCTGAGCCTTTACTGGGTTCACTGGAATGCGTGAGAGAAAGAAACTTCTCACATGCGGTCTTACCTTGAAACCTATTCTGTACCCTTGGGAAACAATGTTCTGAATACAATGATTTTGGAATGAATTGATCCAAACATCCTTGAAAAATCAAAGTCTGCCCCCTACCAGCTGCGCTGGAATGAGGGCCGCACCTTCATGCAGACTTGGGGGCTGGTTATGATTTTCTAAAAGGCTTGGATTTATTCCAGACTGGAGAAGGCTTCCAATTGGAAACAGTTCCTTTAGGAAAAGGGTCAGGTTTCTGTTCCTTATTCTGACGAAAGGAACGAAAACGGTTAGCAGCCCTAAATTTACCCTTAGATTTTTTATCCTGAAAAAAAAAAAGGCTCCCTTCCCCCCAGTGACAGTTGAAATTATAGAATCCAACTGAGAACCAAATAATTTATTACCTTGGAAAGATAGAGATAGCAACGTTGACTTAGAAGTCATATCCACATTCCAAGATTTAAGCCATAAAGCTCTTCTAGCTAAAATAGCTAAAGACATATACCTGACATCAATTCTAATGATATAAAAAATGGCATCACAAATGAAATTATTAGCATGTTGAATTAGCTTAACAATGCTATACACATTAGGATCTGGTACTTGTTGCGCTAAAGTATCCAACCAAAAAGTTGAAGCTGCAGCAACATCAGCCAAAGAAATAGCAGGCCTAAGAAGATTACCTGAACATAAATAAGCCTTCCTTAGATAAGACTCAAGCCTCCTATCTAAAGGATCATTAAAAGAAATACTATCTGCCGTAGGAATAGAAGTACACTTTGCAAGAGTAGAGATAGCCCCATCAACTTTGGGGATCTTTTCCCAAAACTCCAATCTATCAGTCGGCAAAGGGTACAGTCTCTTAAACCTTGAAGAAGGAGTAAATGAAGTACCCAGACTATTCCATTCCCTAGAAATTACCTCTGAAATAGCATCAGGAACTGGAAAAACCTCTGGAATAACTACATGAGGTTTAAAAACAGAATTTAAACGTTTATTGGTTTTAATAGCAAGAGGACTAGTCTCCTCCATATCTAATGCAATCAACACCTCTTTTAATAAAGAACGAATATACTCCATTTTAAATAAATATGAAGTTTTGTCAGTGTCAATATCTGAGGCACAGATAGATCCTCATCAGAGATAGATAAATCAGAATGCTGTCGGTCATTTAAAAATTCATCAAATTTATGAGAAGTTTTAAAAGACCTTTTACGTTTATTAGTAGGTGGTATAACAGACAGGGCCTTCTGAATAGAATTAGAAACAAATTCTCCTGAACATTAGATGTTGAAGGAACAACAACAGGTAATGGATTATTACTAACTAGTCCTAAAGCCCGTTCACACGGGCCGTGTGGTTTATTTTTATTTTTATATTCTCTCTCTCTCTGTGCCCTATCTCTCTCTCTCCCCTCTTTCTCCCCCCTGTCTCTCTCACTCTCTCCCCCCTGTCTCTCTCACTCTCTCCCCCCTGTCTCTCTCACCCCTGTCTCTCTCACTCTATCCCCCCTGTCTCTCTCACTCTATCCCCCCTGTCTCTCTCACTCTCACTCCCCTGTCTCTCTCTCACTCCCCTGTCTCTCTCTCACTCCCCTGTCTCTCTCTCACTCCCCTGTCTCTCTCTCACTCCCCTGTCTCTCTCTCACTCCCCTGTCTCTCTCTCCTCCCCCCTGCCTCTCTCTCCTCCCCCCTGTCTCTCTCTCTCTCCCCTGTCTCTCTCTCTCTCCCCTGTCTCTCTCTCTCCCCTCTCTCTCTCTCCCCCCCTGTCTCTCTCTCTTTCCCCCCCCTGTCTCTCTCTCTCCCCCCTGTCTCTCTCACCCTCTCCCCTGTCTCCCTCTCCCCTGTCTCTCTCACCCTCTCCCCTGTCTCCCTCTCCCCTGTCTCTCTCACCCTCTCCCCTGTCTCCCTCTCCCCTGTCTCCCTCTCCCCTGTCTCCCTCTCCCCTGTCTCCCTCTCCCCTGTCTCCCTCTCCCCTGTCTCCCTCTCCCCTGTCTCCCTCTCCCCTGTCTCCCTCTCCCCTGTCTCCCTCTCCCCTGTCTCCCTCTCCCCTGTCTCTCTCTCCCCTGTCTCTCTCTCCCCTGTCTCTCTCTCCCTCTCCCTTGTCCCCCTGTCTCCCTCTCCCCTGTCTCCCTCTCCCCTCTCCCCTGTCTCCCTCTCCCCTCTCTCCCTCTCCCCCTCTCCCCTGTCTCCCTCTCCCCTCTCTCCCCTCTCTCCCTCGTCTCCCTCTCCCCTCCCTCCCCTCTCTCCCCTGTCTCCCTCTCCCCTGTCTCCCTCTCCCCTGTCTCCCTCTCCCTCTCCCCTCTCTCCCTCGTCTCCCTCTCTCCCTCGTCTCCCTCTCCCCTCTCTCCCTCTCCCCTCTCTCCCTCTCTCTCCTCTCTCCCCCTCCCCTCTCCCCCTCTCCCCCTCTCCCCTCTCCCCCTCTCCCCTGTCTCCCTCTCCCCTGTCTCCCTCTCCCCTGTCTCCCTCTCCCCTGTCTCCCTCTCCCCTGTCTCCCTCTCCCCTGTCTCCCTCTCCCCTGTCTCCCTCTCCCCCTCTCCCCTCTCCCCCTCTCCCCTGTCTCCCTCTCCCCTGTCTCTCTCTCCCTCTCCCTTGTCCCCCTGTCTCCCTCTCCCCTGTCTCCCTCTCCCCTCTCTCCCTCTCCCCTCTCCCCTGTCTCCCTCTCCCCTCTCTCCCTCTCCCCTCTCCCCTCCCTCCCTCTCCCCTCTCTCCCTCGTCTCCCTCTCCCCTCTCTCCCCTGTCTCCCTCTCCCCTGTCTCCCTCTCCCCTGTCTCCCTCTCCCCTGTCTCCCTCTCCCCTGTCTCCCTCTCCCCTGTCTCCCTCTCCCCTGTCTCCCTCTCCCCTCTCTCCCTCTCCCCTCTCTCCCTCTCCCCTGTCTCCCTCTCCCCTGTCTCCCTCTCCCCTGTCTCCCTCTCCCCTGTCTCCCTCTCCCCTGTCTCCCTCTCTCCTGTCTCTGATCAGCTGCTTTCAACGGCTATTTGCTAAGTGGGTTGTCAACGGCTAGTGCGAGGGTGTGATAGGCGGCTAGGCTAGTTGCGTGCGCGTGGGTTTGCGTGCGCGTGCGCATTGTGTGATAGGCTAGTAGGCTAAGTGGGTTGTCAACGGCTAGTGCGAGGGTGTGATAGGCGGCTAGGGTTCGCGTGCGCGTTGGCTCAAATCAGTTTTGTGAGTGTGCGTGCGCAGCAAGGGGGGTCAAAGTGCTAACAAACATGCTAAGTGGGTTGCGCGTGCGATCAACAGCTGGCCAAGGGTGCGCGTGCGATCAGCGGCAAGAGTTTGTCTGAACTGCGCATGACGGCTTCAGACAAACTCTTGTCTTTTATAATATAGGATGGAAATATTGTCTGCGTTTGACAGTTTATCATGACAACTAACACAAACTACAGCCGGAGGAACAGTTACCACAAGTTTACAACAAATGCACTTAGCTTTGGTAGAACCGACATCAGGCAGCAGCATTCCAGAAGTAGATTCTGATACAGGGTCAGATTGGGACATCTTGCAATATGTAATAGAAAAAAGAACATATAAAGCAAAATTATCAATTTCCTTATATGACAGTTTCAGGAATGGGAAAAAATGCAAACAGAATAAGCCTCTGGAAACCAGAAGCAAAAATACATGAAGACTTAAATAATGTCAAAAGTCTGGCACCAAGTATGACGCCCACAACTGACAAAATATTTTTTATTGGCGCCAAAAACATCTGCAACAAACACGAGCGTCATAGATGACGTAACTACGTGAAAATTTCTGGCGCCAAATAAGATGCCGGAAATGACGAAAATACGTCAACAAACGTAATTCTCATGCCAAAAAAGTCTTGCGCCAAAAATAACGCAATAAATTATAGCATTTTACACACCCGCGAGCCTAACAGACCGCAATTTGGAAAAAAAGTCAATTTTGAAAAATTTCAGGTAAGAATTTTTTTTTATATATGTGCATTTCCCAAAATGAAACTGACAGTCTGTAAAAAAGGATAATAAACCTGAATCATGGCAAATATAAGTACAAACATTATATTTAGAACTTTACATTTAAAGCGCCAAACCATAGCTAAGAGTGTCTTAAATAAAGGAAAACATACTTACCAAAAGACACTCATCTACATAAAATAGATAGCCAAACCAGTACTGAAACGAGAATCAGCAGAGGTAATGGTATATAAGAGTATATCGTCGCTCTATAAAATAGATCCCCGTTAGGATGACCATTGCATTCAATAGGTAATGCTCCCTTCACATCTGTCATTCACTGCACTCTGAGAGGAACTGGACTTCAGCATGCTGAGAAGCGCATATCAACGTAGAAATCTAGCACAAACGTACTTCACCACCTCCATAGGAGGCAAAGTTTTCTAAAACTGAATTGTGGGTGTGGTGGGGGGTGTATTTATAGGCATTTTGAGGTTTGGGAAACTTTGCCCCTCCTGGTAGGAATGTATATCCCATATGTCACTAGCTCATGGACTCTTGCCAATTACATGAAAGAAAAAAGGATTTACTAGGAACATATAACCCATCAACCCCTTATGTGCACAAACTACCTTCACCTGCAGCCCATGGTGGTGTCATCTTGGAATTGAACCAGGGTCTCCAGCTTGAAGAGATGTTGTTCTGCAAGAATGCTACTTGGAATTACGTAGAGCACAAAGGGTAGCCCTTAAAATGACATGGGGTTGTATTCCTGTTTGGCCATAGCACACGCTGTGTGCCTGTAAGCATCCTGTGGGCTGTGTGAGTACTGGGTACTTACCCCACTGATGCGTTCCACTCCACTGCTCTTACCTTCTGGTAGTTGCATTTCCAGGGAGCCGAAGAAGTCCATCCTTTACTTTAAACTAAGGGATATTGTGAAGAAATACCGGGTGAAGCTGAAGAAACTATCTTAGCGATACCCGAGGCTGGTCTGCGTCCACAACTCCAGAGAAGAGATTTACTTGCACAGACAGTACTCTCCTAGCTCCCTCTCTTACATGAACTATCCATTGAGGGAGAGAAAAGAAATTATCCCCTAGAATTAGCTTAAAATCCTTTACACCTCTGTCCTTGCCCTTTCCTTGATAAGGCAAATTACTACTGGGAAGCATGGGGAACTGGGAGGGATACTTGAAAACTCTGATATAGGGTGTATTTTCCTCCTCCTGGTGGCCAGGTCTTGTACTTCCCAAGAGTAAGGATTTTGTGGACTCTCACCACCATAGAAAGAAAAGGAAGTATAAAACTAAATCTGCCAGAATAATTTCACAGGGAGAAACAGCAATTGCTAAGTACATGTCTGACACAAATGCAGCGGTAACATAACATTACCAAAAATAAGCTCCATTCCCTATCTCCTCACATGCTGGGTGAAGCACTATGCTGCCAGGAAGCACTTGGCTGCAAACAAGAAGAAATCATACAGGGCCCACAAATGACTGCCGTGTGGAAACAACATTAATAGTAAGTACACAATGATGTTGCTGCAGAGTAAATCTGTAACACAGTTTAGTCCCAGGGGCGTCTGGTCTACACAATCATGGAGGGTCCTTGCCGATTAAACAGAACACTCAGAGCATGGTGGTAGCTTTAATTGCCCATTAGGGATGTCCTTCTCCAACAATGACCTGTTCTATAGAGACTTACAATGTTGTAGACCTTTTATTAAAATAAACTGTAAGGGGGAGGTTTAAACTCTCAACATTCATACATCAAGATTCTCATACCCCAACCCAATCAGCATGAAACAGAATTAGCGATAAGAAGAAAGAGAGGTAGAGGCACTGGAGAAGATTATCTGTTCCTTAGTCCAAGTGGCATGAAGCTAAGTGCTCAATTAATAAGAACATTTCAACAAGAGAAAGCGAGAAAATAGAATCCACACAAAAACAGAATTTATGTTTACCTGATAAATTACTTTCTCCAACGGTGTGTCCGGTCCACGGCGTCATCCTTACTTGTGGGATATTCTCTTCCCCAACAGGAAATGGCAAAGAGCCCAGCAAAGCTGGTCACATGATCCCTCCTAGGCTCCGCCTACCCCAGTCATTCGACCGACGTTAAGGAGGAATATTTGCATAGGAGAAACCATATGGTACCGTGGTGACTGTAGTTAAAGAAAATAAATTATCAGACCTGATTAAAAAAAAAAAACCAGGGCGGGCCGTGGACCGGACACACCGTTGGAGAAAGTAATTTATCAGGTAAACAAAAATTCTGTTTTCTCCAACATAGGTGTGTCCGGTCCACGGCGTCATCCTTACTTGTGGGAACCAATACCAAAGCTTTAGGACACGGATGAAGGGAGGGAGCAAATCAGGTCACCTAAATGGAAGGCACCACGGCTTGCAAAACCTTTCTCCCAAAAATAGCCTCAGAAGAAGCAAAAGTATCAAACTTGTAAAATTTGGTAAAAGTGTGCAGTGAAGACCAAGTCGCTGCCCTACATATCTGATCAACAGAAGCCTCGTTCTTGAAGGCCCATGTGGAAGCCACAGCCCTAGTGGAATGAGCTGTGATTCTTTCGGGAGGCTGCCGTCCGGCAGTCTCGTAAGCCAATCTGATGATGCTTTTAATCCAAAAAGAGAGAGAGGTAGAAGTTGCTTTTTGACCTCTCCTTTTACCGGAATAAACAACAAACAAGGAAGATGTTTGTCTAAAATCCTTGAATCGATTTAGCCCAAATAAAGTCTACAGTCTTAATAAGCCCTTGTGAAGCCCTTATTTACGATCGTAATAAACATGGCTTACCGGATCCCATAGGGAAAATGACAGCTTCCAGCATTACATCGTCTTGTTAGAATGTGTCATACCTCAAGCAGCAAGAGACTGCACACTGTTCCCCCAACTGAAGTTAATTGCTCTCAACAGTCCTGTGTGGAACAGCCATGGATTTTAGTGACGGTTGCTAAAATCATTTTCCTCATACAAACAGAAATCTTCATCTCTTTTCTGTTTCTGAGTAAATAGTACATACCAGCACTATTTCAAAATAACAAACTCTTGATTGAATAATAAAAACTACAGTTAAACACTAAAAAACTCTAAGCCATCTCCGTGGAGATGTTGCCTGTACAACGGCAAAGAGAATGACTGGGGTAGGCGGAGCCTAGGAGGGATCATGTGACCAGCTTTGCTGGGCTCTTTGCCATTTCCTGTTGGGGAAGAGAATATCCCACAAGTAAGGATGACGCCGTGGACCGGACACACCTATGTTGGAGAAAGGTCTTTCAAAACATGTCCCCTCTCATCCCTCTTTTATAGAACAAGAATTCTTAACATACACTACATATACTTACATGAAAACAGTAATACATAGTGAAAAAGATATACAACCATTATTTCAAAAACTATGGCGGAATGAAACGTACCCATGAAATTCTGTAATACACCGTTGCTTTCTATAATGGCACATTACAGAAAGAATGCCCATTATTCGCCATGACACAAAAATAAGGATAGGGTGAAAACAAAATAAATCTACATTTGTTGAAATGATCATGTGGTGAGGAAGATTACACAAGCATCTGTATATTGAAGTGATCTTGTAAAAAAGGTATTTATTGTTGGATATATGCATGCTTTATACTTTGTTGCACTTTCCTTTAATAAAGAAATATTTGTTTAAAAAAAAGAAGATTGGGTGAACAAATCATTAAAATGTGCTATAAAATTATAATGAGATTGACAGGCTCATTTTACAACCTGTAGATGTGTTCATAAAAAGGCAACAATAAAGAGTATTATCATAAAATAACAGATCAAATTACATAATAAAAATCATAATAGGAAAAACCATAAATTTCCAATGCAATAATTTCAACAATTTCTCTTGTGGTTAAGCAATCTCTTGCAAACAAAGCTATTAACATATAACTATTGTCTCAAATACAGTGGTTTATTCTCTAACCCCACTCCTGTCTACTTACAGCACTGGGAAGCGACAACAGGTAAAGGCTTGTGCTGGATGTCCTCTGCGTAAGAATACTGGTGGGAACAAAACAATATTAGAGAAATCAGACATGGTACTTTATTATAAAACAAGGTGTATTTAATCCCCAGGAAGACGCTGCTTTTAGGGAATAAACTAAAATATCTTCGCACATTGAAAAGTACCGAACAGTGTGGTATATTTCATACTCCAGGTGATATAAATACAAAACCTGCCATGCAAGTAATGAAAAGAACACAGTAATGCGGATACATTAATAAACAATTCTAAATGATTAAATGCTTGTATCTCAATGTATGTACTTAAAGGATCAGTAACTACAGTAGATTTGCATAAACAACACGACAATGCAATAGCCCTTAGTCTGAACTTCAAATGAGTAGCAGATTTTTTTCTGACAAATTTCAAAGTTATGTCTATTTCCACTCCTGTATCATGTGACGGCCATCAGCCAATCACAATGCATATACGTATAGTCTGAATTCTTGCGCATGCTCAGTAGGAGCTGGTGACTCAAAAAGTATAAATATAAAAGACAGAGCATATTTTGTTTAATGGAAGTAAACTGGAAAATTATTTAAAATTACTGCTCTCTCTGAATCATAAAATGTTCATTTTGACTTGAGTGTCCCTTTAAAATGCATGGAAGTAAAATTAAAACACTTTCATGGTTTAGACAGAGGATGCAATTTTAGGAGAATTTTCAATATACTTTTATAATCCAAATTTATTTTATTCTCTTTTTGTTGAAAAGCATACCTAGGTAGGCTCAGGAGAAGTATTGCACTTGTGGGAGTGTCATATGCCTCTTGTCATTGGCTCACCATGTGTTCAGCTAGCTCCCTGTAATGCATTGCAGAACTAGATCTGACTAACTATGCGTTTAAGTGTCTGTTTTAAGTGATCACAAGTCCAGATTTTATACAACAATTTTTGAATAACCCTTTTATTCATAAAACAAATGATTTTGTTTGAGCAATATGGTAACATCCTTAGGGGAGTATATAACTTCTAACAATGAGACACTTACAAGTAGAATTTAAGTCTCTTCTTCACATATTTATACTCAGCTCTTTCTGCTGGCTTCAGTTTATAAACAGTAACGCAGCTAGTTAGTTAGCATTAGAGGAAGCAGCTACTCCAAACAAATAGCCAAAGGAAGCGCTTCATATTAGAGTATTCTGAATGAGAAGAAAAGGATTTATATCAAGTAGAAGTCTAGCTTTCTCTCGTGAACATGTGGGTGAACCAAAGCACTGCATAGAAACTAGAACTGAAGACTTGTCTATTATATTCTAAAGAAGCTGATTACAAATGATAACAGTAAGATCAATAGACTGACAAACTATCATCATTACAAATGAGCATGAGGAAACCATATTTAGGGCAGGATAAGCCCTCACCATAAACAAGACACGTTCTCCTAAATGCATAAGCTATAGAGATGGAGGGGAGGGCAACCCAGGTGTCCTAAATAAATAAATACATCATTGATATTTTACAACTGTAAATGTTGTCTATACAAATGTATGGTCACCCGTCCAATGGAGCCACTTTGTAAGGTCTCTGAACCTTTATGGTCTAAATTGTCTCGTTAGGCCTTGAGCTACATTTAGTGGGGACCCTTCCAGAGCTAAATGCATTCTCTGGTTTTCAGAAGCTCTGGGGGATGTTGTATTCAACCACGGGATCCTCTGAGCAGCTGACTCGTATGAAACCCGATAACCTTACAAATGTGGCTAAAAAAACATTACTCATATAGGAAACAAACCCCAGATCTAAAATGTTCTTTCATGATTTACATTGAGAATACAAATAAAAGTTTCCAACTTACTTCAGTTATCAAATTTGCTTTGTTCTCTTGTTATTCTTTGTAGAACAGATATTTAGATAAGTAGCGTGCGCATATATGGAGCACTACATGACAGGAAATAGTGCTGCAGACACGTGCACACTGCTGAACTTCTGTTCTAAGTGAATCATGACATAAAATTGAGTATTATGCCCCTTTAATAGACATAATCCCCTTTAAAGTGACATGCTATTGTTTTTTTCTACTATACCTGCAGCTCTCTTCAGAACGGTTGTATTATTATTTAAACCATTTACTGTTTTGTGATGCTCCAGATTCTCACACTGGGTGCCACCATCTTGAAGCGCACAATACAGCTGGCAAAGTCACTGGCCTGTGCATGTGAATCACTTCTGTCACAGTACACAAGAATGTCTAAGCTCTAAGATGGCAGCATCCTGTATTATTATTATCATTATTTCTTTTTCTGCAGCCTAGTATGACAATGTTAAGCTTGGGCAACTGGTACCAAGGGAATAAAATAGTGGCTTTGAAGAGAGCTGCAGACACAGAAAACATAATTTATGTAAGAACTTACCTGATAAATTCATTTCTTTCATATTGGCAAGAGTCCATGAGCTAGTGACGTATGGGATATACAATCCTACCAGGAGGGGCAAAGTTTCCCAAACCTCAAAATGCCTATAAATACACCCCTCACCACACCCACAAATCAGTTTAACAAATAGCCAAGTAGTGGGGTGATAGAAAAATAGGTAGAAAAGCATACAAAAAGAGGAACTGGAAATACAATTGTGCTTTTATACAAAAAATCATAAACACCATAAAAAGGGTGGGTCCCATGGACTCTTGCCAATATGAAAGAAATTAATTTATCAGGTAAGTTCTTACATAAATTATGTTTTCTTTAATGTAATTGGCAAGAGTACATGAGCTAGTGACGTATGGGATAGAAATACCGAAGATGTGGAAGTCCACAGAAGAGTCACTAGAAAGGGAGGGATAAAATAAAAACAGCAATTGTCCACTGAAAAAAAAAATCCACAAAAAAATAAGTTTTTCTCATAAATTTAAAGAAAAAAAAAAACTTAAAACATAAGCAGAAGAATCAAACAAACAGCTGCCTGAAAAAACATTTCTACCAAAAACTGCTTCAGAAGAAACATATACATCAAAATGGTAAAATTTAGAAAATGTATGCAAAGAAGACAAATGTATGCAAATCTGATCAACTGAAGCTTCATTCTTAAAAGCCCAAGAAGTAGAGACTGATCTAGTAGAATGAGCTGTGATCCTCTGAGGCGGGGACTGTTCCGTCTCCAAATAAGCTTTATGAATCAAAAGCTTTAACCAAGATGCCAAAGACATGGCAGAAGCTTTCTGACCTTTTCTAGAACCAGAGAAGACAACAAATAAACTAGAAGTCTTCCTGAAATCTTTAGTAGCCTCTTATAAAATCCAAAGAATGTAAAGATCTTTCAAGAGTATTCTTGGGATTAGGACATAAGGAAGGCACAACAATTTCCCTACTAATATTGTTAGAATTCACAACCTTAGAAAGAAATTTAAACAAAGTCTGCAAAAAAAGCCTTATCCTGATGAAAAATCAGAAAAGGAGACTCAAAAGAGAGAGCAGACAATTCGGAAACACTTCTAGCTGAAGAGATAGCCAAAAGAAACAACACTTTCCAAGAAAGTAGTTTAATATCCAAAGAATGCATAGGCTCAAAAGGAGGAACCTGTAAAGTCTATTCTTCAAAACAAAATTAAGACTCCAAGGAGGAGAGAATGATTTAATAACAGGCTTGATAGGAACCAAAGCCTGAACAAAACAGTGAATATCAGGAAGCTTAGCAATCTTTCTATGAAATAAAAATGAAAGAGCAGAGATTTGTCCCTTCAAAGTACTTGCAGACAAACCTTTATCCAAACCTTCCTGAAAAAACTGTAAAATTCTAGGAATTCTAAAAGAATGCCAGGAGAATTTATGAGAAGAACACCATGAAATATAGGTCTTCCAAACTCGATAATAAATCTTCTTTGAAACAGACTTATGAGCCTGAGCATAGTATTAATCACTGAGTCAGAGAAACCTCTATGACTTGGCACTAAGCGTTCAATCTCCATACCTTCAAATTTAACGATTTAAGACCGTGATGGAAAAACGGCCCTTGAGACAGAAGGTCTGACCTTAAAGGAAGTGGCCAAGGTTGGCAACTTGACATCAGGACAAGATCTGCATACCAATACCTGTGAGGCCACGCTGGGGCTATCAGAAAGACAGAAATTGTTCCATAATGATCTTGGAGATAACCATTGGAAGAAGAACTAGAGGCGGAAAGATAGTTGGTAAAACCAAGGAACAGCTAAAGCATCCATCATCTTCGCCTGAGGATCCCTGGACCTGGATAGGTACCTGAGAAGTTTCTTGTTTAGATGAGAAGCCATCAGATCTATTTCTGGAAGACCCCACATCTGAACAATCTGACAAAATACATCTAGATGGAGAGACCACTCACCCGGATGTAAGGTCTGACGGCTGAGATAATCCGCTTCCCAATTATCTACACCTGGGATATGCACCGCAAAAATTAGACAAGAGCTGGATTCCGCCCAAGAAAGTATCTGAGATACTTCTTTCATAGCCAGGGGACTGCGAGTCCCACCCTGATGATTGAAATATGCCACAGTTGTGATATTGTCCGTCTGAAAACAAATGAATGGTTCTCTCTTTAACAGAGGTCAAACCTGAAGAGCCCTGAAAATAGCACAGAGTTCTAAAATATTGATTGGTAACCTCGCCTCTTGAGGTTTCCAAACCCCTTGTGCTGTCAGAGATCCCCAGACAGCTCTCCAACCTGAAAGACTTGCATCTGTTGTGATCACAGTCCAGGTAGGACGAACAAAAGAAGCCCCTTGAACTATACGATGATGGTCTAACCAACAAGTCAGAGAGAGTTGAATGTTGGGATTTAAGTATATCAATTGTGATATCCGAGTATAATCTCTGCACCATTGAGATAGCATACAAAGCTGTAGAGGTCTCATATGAAAACAAGCAAAGGGGATCGCGTCTGATGCTGCAGTCATGAGACCTATAACATCCATGCACATTACCACTGAAGGGAATGATTGAGACTGAAGGTTTCGACAAGCTGAAACCAATTTCATTCATCTCTTGTCTGTTAAAGACAGAGTCATGGACACTGAATCTATCTGGAAATCTAAAAAGGTGACCCTTGTCTGAGGAATCAAGAAACTCTTTGGTAAATTGATCCTCCAACCATGTCTTTGAAGAAACAACACTAGTTGATTTGTGTGAGATTCTGCTAAATGTAAAGACTGAGCTAGTACCAAGATATCGTCCAAATAAGGAAATACTGCAATACCCTGTTCTCTGATTACAGATAGAAAGGCACCGAGAACCTTCGAAAAGATCCTTGGAGCTGTTGCTAGCTAAATGGAAGAGCGACAAATTGGTAATGCTTGTCTAGTAAAGAGAATCTCAGAAACTGATAGTGGTCTGGATGAATCGAAATGTGAAGATATGCATCCTATAAGTCTATCGTGGACATACTGTATAATAACCTTGCTGAACAAAAGGCAAAATAGTCCTCATAGTCACCATCTTGAAAGTTGGGACTCTTACAAAAGTATTCAACAACTTCAGATCCAGAACTGACCTGAATTAATTATCTTTCTTTGGGAAAATGAATAGATCTGAATAAAACCCCAGACCTTGTTCCTGAAATGGAACTGGAATTATTACCCCTGAAAGCTCTAGATCTGAAACACACTTCAGAAAAGCCTGAGCCTTCACCGGATTTGCTGGAACGTGAGAGAGAAAGAATCTTCTCACAGGAGGTCTTACTCTGAATCCTATTTGATACCCTTGAGAGACAATACTCTGAATCCACTGATTTTGAACAGAATCTGCCCATATGTCTTGGAATAATTTCAATCTGCCCCCCACCAGCTGAACTGGATCGAGGGCCGCACCTTCATGCAGACTTAGGGGATGACTTTGGTTTCTTAAAAGGCTTGGATTTATTCCAACTTGAAGGTTTCCAATTGGAACCAGAGTCTTTAGGGGAAGGATTGGTTTTCTGTTGCTTACTCTGTCGAAAAGAACGAAAACGATTAGAAGCTTTAGATTTACCCTTAGATCCTGAGGCAAAAAAACTCCATTCCCCCCAGTAAAAGTTGAAATAATTGAATCAACTGAGAACCAAATAAATTGTTACCTTGGAAAGAAAGAGATAGTAATCTAGACTTAGATACTATGTCAGCATTCCAAGATTTGAGCCATAAAGCTCTTCTAGCTAAAATAGCTAAAGACATAGATTTAACATCAATTTTGATATAAAAAATAGCATCACAGACAAATCAGGATCTGTTTCCTGTTGCGCTAAGCTATCCAACCAAAAGGTTGATGCAGCCGCAACATCAGCCATAGAAATGTCAGGCCTGAGAATATAGCCAGAATATAAATAAGCTTTCCTTAGATGAGATTCAAGTTTCCTATCTAAAGGATCTTTAAAAGAAGTACTGTCTTCCATAGGAATAGTAGTACGCTTGGCAAGAGTAGAAATAGCCCCATCAACTTTGGGGACTTTTCCCCAAAACTCTAATATAGCTGCTGGCAAAGGGTACAACCTTTTAAACCTAGAAGAAGGAATGAAAGAAGTACCAGGCTTAATCCATTCCTTAGCAATAACATCAGAAACTGGAAAAACCTCTGGAGTAAACACAGGAGGTTTATAAACAGAATTTAAACGTTTACTAGTTTTGATATCAAGAGGACTAGACTCCTCATTATCCAAAGTAACCAACACTTCTTTTAACAAGGGAAGAATAAAGATAAGTAGATTTGTCATTTTCAATGTCTGAGGTAGGATCTTCTGAATCAGAGAAATCCTCATCAGAGGAGGATATTTCAGTATGTTGTCGGTCATTAGAAATTTCGTCAATTTTAAGAGAAGTTTTAAAAGCCCTTTTATGTTTATTAGAAGGCGGAATAGCAAACAAAGCCGTCTTTATCGCATCAGCAATATCATTTTTCATATCAACAGGGATATCATGTACATTAGATGTTGAAGGAACAAGAGAAACTGTACTAGTACTGATGGAAACATTTTCTGCATGCAAAAGCTTATGACAACTGTTACATACTACAGCTGGAGATATAATCTCAGCTAACTTACAACAGATACCCTTAGCTTTAGTAGAACTGTGATCAGGCAAAAAAACAACATTAAAGCAAAATTTACAATTTCCTTATATGGCAGTTTCAGGAATGGGGAAAAAATGCAAACAGCATAGCCCTCTGAGCATATAGAAGGCAAGTGGCATATAGGAAGTGATGTGAAAAATAAACTCAATATTTTGCGGCCAAGTATGACGCACAACGCAAAAAGAAGTTGAAAATTTTTTGGGCACCAACAACATCCGGAAATGACGCAAGTCGCGCCATAACAGACGCAACCTTGTGTAAGGAAACCTGGCATCAACTAAGACGCCGGAAATGACGAACTTGCCTCATCAAAGACGTACCTTCGTGCCAAAAAATTCTTGCACCAAGAATGACGCAATAAATAACAGCATTTTGCGACCTTGCCAGCCTAATGTTGCCCACGAAATTGAAAGAAAAACAGTAAATTTGAAAAAAAGGACTATACCCCAGGTAAGAAAAAACAGAATTTATGCTTACCTGATAAATTTCTTTCTCTTGTGATGTATCGAATCCACGGATTCATCCATACTTATGGGATATTCTCCTTCCCTACAGGAAGTGGTAGAGAGAGCACCCACAGCAGAGCTGTCCATATAGCTCCTCCCTTGGCTCCACCCCCCAGTCATTTGACTGAAGGCTAGGAAGAAAAAGGAGAAACTATAGGGTGCAGTGGTGACTGAAGTTTTTTAAATAAAAATATACTACCTGTCTTAAATAGACAGGGCGGGCCGTGGACTCGATACATCACAAGAGAAAGAAATTTATCAGGTAAGCATAAATTCTGTTTTCTCTTGTAAGATGTATCGAGTCCACGGATTCATCCACACTTATGGGATACCAATACCAAAGCTTTAAGACACGGATGAAAGGAGGGACAAGACAGGTACCTAAAACGGAAGGCACCACTGCTTGTAGAACCTTTCTCCCAAAAATAGCCTCCGAAGAAGCAAAAGTATCAAATTTGGAAAATTTGGAAAAAGTATGAAGCGAAGACCAAGTCGCCGCCTTACAAATCTGTTCAACAGAAGCCTCATTTTTAAAAGCCCATGTGGAAGCCACTGCTCTAGTAGAATGAGCAGTAATTCTTTCAGGAGGCTGCTGGCCAAACGGATGAAGCTTTTCAGCCAAAAGGAAAGAGAGGTAGCCATAGCCTTTTGACCTCTCCGTTTACCAGAATAAACAACAAACAATGAAGATGTTTGACGGAAATCTTTAGTTGCTTGTAAGTAGAACTTTAAAGCACGAACCACATAAAGATTGTGCAACAGACGTTCCTTCTTTGATGAAGGATTAGGACACCAATCTCCTGATTGATATTCCTATTAGAAACAACCTTAGGAAGAAACCCAGGTTTGGTACGCAAAACCACCTTATCTGCATGGAAAACTAGGTAAGGTGAGTCACACTGTAAAGCAGATAACTCAGAAACTCTTCGAGCCGAAGAGATAGCTACTAAAAACAAAACTTTCCAAGATAGAAGCTTAATATCTATGGAATGCATAGGTTCAAACGGAACCCCTTGAAGAACTTTAAGAACCAAGTTTAGGCTCCATGGCGGAGCAACAGGTTTAAATACAGGCTTGATCCTGACCAAGGCCTGACTAAATGCTTGAATGTCTGGAACATCTGCCAGACGTTTTTGTGTAAAAGAATAGACAGAGCAGATATTTGTCCCTTTAGGGAACTAGCTGATAATCCTTTCTCCAATCCTTCTTGGAGAAAGGACAAAATTCTAGGAATCCTAATCTTACTCCATGAGTAACCCTTGGATTCACACCAACAAAGATATTTGCGCCAAATCTTATGATAGATTTTCCTGGTAACAGTCTTTCTAGCCTGAATCAGGGTATCAATGACCGACTCAGAGAAACCACGCTTTGATAGAATCAGGCGTTCAATCTCCAAGCAGTCAGACGCAGAGAAATTAGATTTGGATGATTGAACGGACCTTGGATTAGAAGGTCCTGCCTCATTGGCAGAGTCCACGGTGGAACAGATGACATGTCCACCAGGTCTGTATACCAAGTCCTGCGTGGCCACGCAGGCGCTATCAGAATCACAGAAGCTCTCTCCTGCTTGATTCTGGCAACCAGACGTGGGAGGAGAGGAAACGGTGGAAATACATAAGCCAGATTGAAGGACCAGGGCACTGTAGAGCATCTATCAGTACCGCCTGGGGATCCCGGGACCTGGACCCGTAACGAGGAAGTTTGGCGTTCTGTCGGGACGCCATCAGATCCAATTCTGGTGTGCCCCATAGCTGAGTCAGCTGGGCAAATACCTCCGGATGGAGCTCCCACTCCACCGGATGAAAAGTTTGACGACTTAGGAAATCCGCCTCCCAGTTCTCTACCCCTGGGATATGGATTGCTGAGAGATGGCAAGAGTGATCCTCCGCCCATCAGATTATTTTGGTTACCTCCATCATCGCTAGATAACTCCGTGTTCCTCCTTGATGATTGATATAGGCTACAGTCGTGATGTTGTCCGACTGAAATCTGATGAATTTGGCCGCAGCTAGCTGAGGCCACGCCTGAAGCGCATTGAATATCGCTCTCAGTTCTAGAATGTTTATCGGGAGGAGAGATTCCTCCCGAGACCATAAGCCCTGTGCTTTCAGGGATTTCCAGACTGCACCCCAGCCTAGCAGGCTGGCATCTATCGTTACTATGAGCCACTCTGGCCTACGGAAACACATTCCCTGAGACAGGTGGTCCTGAGACAACCACCAGAGAAGAGAATCTCTGGTCTCTTGGTCCAGATGCAGTTGAGGAGATAAATCTGCATAATCCTCATTCCACTGTTTGAGCATGCATAGTTGCAGTGGTCTGAGGTGTAGGCGGGCATAGGGAACTATGTCCATTGCCGCTACCATGAGTCTGATTACCTCCATACACTGAGCCACTGATGGCCGAGGAATGGAATGAAGAGCTCGGCAAGTGATTAAAAGTTTTTATTTTCTGACCTCCGTCAGAAATATTTTCATTTCTACCGAGTCTATCAGAGTCCCTAGGAAGGAAACTCTTGTGAGAGGGACGAGAGAACTCTTTTTTATGTTCACCTTCCACCCGTGAGATCTCAGAAAAGCCAACACGATGTCCGTGTGAGACTTGGCTAGCTGGAAAGTCGACGCCTGAATTAAGATGTCGTTTAGATAAGGCGCCATTGCTATACCCCGCGGTCTTAGAACCGCCAAAAGGGACCCTAGCACCTTTGTGAAAATTCTGGGAGCCGTGGCCAACCCGAAGGGAAGGGCCACAAACTGGTAATGCCTGTCCAGAAGGCGAATCTGAGGAATTGATGATGATCTCTGTGAATAGGGATGTGTAGATACGCATCCTGTAAATCCACGGTAGTCATATATTGACCCTCCTGGATCAGAGGAAGAATAGTCCGAATAGTCTCCATCCTGAAAGATGGTACTCTGAGGAATTTGTTTAGAATTTTGAGATCCAAGATTAGTCGGAAAGTTCCCTCTTTTTTGGGAAACACAAACAGGTTGGAGTAAAAACCTAGCCCTTGTTCCGCTCTTGGAACTGGGCGGATCACTCCCATGGTATGTAGGTCTTCTACACAGCGTAAGAACGCCTCTCTCTTTGTCTGGTTTGCAGACAATTGAGAAATGTGAAATCTCCCCCTTGGGGGGGGGGGGGGAGTCTTTGAAGTCCAGAAGATATCCTTGGGACACAATTTCTAAAGCCCAGGAATCGTGAACATCTCTTGTCCAAGCCTGAGCAAAGAGAGAGAGAGTCTGCCCCCTACTAGATCCGGTCCCGGATCGGGGGCTACCCCTTCATGCTGTCTTAGAGGCAGCAGCAGGCTTCTTGGCCTGTTTACCTTTGTTCCAAGCCTGGTTAGGTCTCCAGACTGATTTAGATTGGACAGAATTCCCCTCTTGCTTTGCTGCAGGGGAAGCTGAAGCGGGACCACCCTTGAAGTTCCGAAAGGAACGAAAATTATTTTGTTTGGTCCTCATCTTATTTGTTTTATCCTGAGGGAGGGCATGGCCTTTCCCTCCAGTGATGTCTGAAATAATTTCTTTCAGTGCAGGCCCGAATAGGGTCTTTCCTTTGAAAGGAATGTTCAACAATTTAGATTTTGATGACACATCAGCAGACCAGGACTTAAGCCATAACGCCCTGCGTGCTAAAATGGCAAAACCTGAATTCTTTGCCGCTAATTTAGCCTTTGGAAAGCGGCATCTTTAATGAAAGAATTAGCCAACTTAAGGGCCTTAATTCTATCCATAATATCCTCTAATGGAGTCTCCACCTGAAGAGCCTCTTCTAGAGCCTCAAACCAGAAAGCAGCTGCAGTAGTTACAGGAACAATGCATGCAATAGGTTGGAGAAGAAAACCTTGATGAACAAAAATTTTCTTTAGGAGACCCTCTAATTTTTTATCCATAGGATCTATGAAAGCACAACTGTCTTCGATAGGTATAGTTGTACGCTTAGCAAGAGTAGAAATAGCTTACTCCACCTTAGGAACAGTCTGCCACGAGTCCTGTATGGTGTCAGATATGGGAAACATTATCTTAAAAACAGGAGGGGGAGCGAAAGGAATACCTTGTCTATCCCACTCCTTAGTAACAATACTCACAATCCTCTTAGGGACTGGAAAAACATCAGTGTAAACAGGAACCTCTAAGTATCTGTCCATTTTACACAATTTCTCTGGGACCACTATAGGGTCACAATCGTCTAGAGTAGCTAATACCTCCTTGAGCAATAAGCAGAGGTGTTCAAGCTTAAATTTAAAGGCCGTCATATCAGAATCTGTCTGAGGGAGTGTCTTTCCTGAATCAGAAATCTCTCCCTCAGATAACAAATCCCTTACCCCTACTTCAGAACATTGTGAGGGTATATCGGATACGGCTACTAAAGCGTCAGACGGCTCAGCATTTGTTCTTAACCAAGAGCTGTCAAGCTTTCCTTGTAAATCAGGCAGTTTAGAGAAAACCTCTGTGAGGGTTTTATTCATAACTGTGGCCATGTCTTGTAAAGTAAATGAATTAGACGCACTAGAGGTACCTGGCGTCACTTGTGCGGGCGTTACTGGTTGTGACACTTGCGGAGAGCTAGATGCTAGACCCTCATTTCCTTCTAACTGAGAATCATCTATTGCAATATTTTTAAGTGCTAAAATATGCTCTTTATAATTTATACACATATCAGTGCAAGTGGGACACATTCTAATAGGGGGTTCCACAATGGCTTCTAAACACATAGAACAAGGATTTTCCTTGGTGTCAGACATGTTAAACAGGCTAGTAATGTAACAAGCAAGCTTAGAAAACACTTTAATCAAAGTAAATAACACTTTAAACAAAAAACAGAATTTATGTTTACCTGATAAATTTCTTTCTCCAACGGTGTGTCCGGTCCACGGCGTCATCCTTACTTGTGGGATATTCTCTTCCCCAACAGGAAATGGCAAAGAGCCCAGCAAAGCTGGTCACATGATCCCTCCTAGGCTCCGCCTACCCCAGTC